>NC_040032.1:16716870-17016870 GCF_000972845.2 Larimichthys crocea
AGCAGCCTTTTGTAAAAAAAAAAGAAAAAACAGGGCCTTCGTTGTTATTTTCTGCTGAGGCAAAAACAGAGAGAAAGGGAAGCAAATGTCCCTGAAGTCAGTAAGCACGTTTATATTTACCTGAGCTCGTGTGAGGTAAAAATAATACCTTTTTGTTTCTACAAGCAAAATTAAATACACTGTGGAGAAGAGACTACATACTTACAGTATATTACAGTATATTATTAGGGTGTACAAGGTGAGATTATCCCCTCGAAAACGAAAGCAGTGGGTATCTGAGGTGAAACACACAGCGGTTAAAAGGTGATCTGTCGTTAGGCCTTGCTGTGTCACACCGCGACTTCACATCACCTCATTTGAATGTTATCTCACTGCCTGTTTATTTTTCCCATTAAGCTTTCTTTTTTTTTTGTATATTACTATCATGCATTGTATTTTGTTTGGGAGAGTTTATTGTGTATGAGATGCATGATCGACACTTGATTGTAAGTGTGTTTTCTTTGGGGCTGTGTTGAATTGGATAGAGGACAAACGTCACACTCCACTAGTAGCAGCATTGTCCTTCAGACGGTCCCTGTGAGGCTGGCGAAACGACAGCCAGAGGAGACATTCTCTACCCTTCTCGTTTTCTCTGTACTTTTCCTTTTTTCTCTCTCTCTCTCCCCCTCCTCTCTCTCTCTCTCTCTCTATCTCACCAAGTCATTCAGTCTTATTCTTTCTTCCTTTTTCTTTTCTCACTATTTCCGTCCACCAATGCCGTCTCCCCCACCCTGCCTGTCATCGCCATCTCTCCATTTCTCTCTCGTCTTTCTCCCTCTGTCTCTCCTGCTAGAGGACACTCGCTGTAAGCAAAGCTCCTCACAAAGGCACACGCTGCACACCATCTCCTTGGCATTTAAAGGAGTAGAATACGGCCAATTGTGTTGGAAATTGAACTCTCTAAAGCCTTCCCTTCCCACTGCAGCAGTTCATTGTGGGTGAGTTCAGTGTCTTTGGTGAGCAGCTTGGGCTGTCCAGAGGTTGATGCCAGAGGGCACCTATTGTTCCATGTTATACTGCAGTGTCCCCACCACACCACCCCGCCTTCCTTCAACCTTCCCCTTCTTCTCCTGACGCTTATTTTGGGACCGAAAAAAAAGAGGAAATCAGGTATTTTATTTTTTTATTTTTTTATTTTTATCTCTCAATGGTTTATTCAACAGTGCAGGAGGTCCGAAATATAGGCTAGGCCATGAGCACAGCAGACTACACATATCATTCGTCATTCCCACCGCCCTCAACATGACTTCACATGCCACCCCTGGTTGACAGGACGAGCTGTACGGGTGGGAAATAAAAGCTTTTGGTATAGCCCTGAGTCAAAATCATTCTGTCATCCGTTGCCTACTCCCGTCCCAGAGGCTGACATTTTATCTATGATCTAAGATGTGATTTTACTGTCAAACACAATTGGTAGTGCCAAGGAGAGTGTTGCTGAGGTGAGAAAAATGGCATCTCTTAGCGGGAGAGGAATGGAGACTGTGATAAAAGACTGGCAACTATCGGTGTCCGCCAAAGCATTGGGGGTTTAATTTGTTAGGTTTAAAAGGTAAAGCAGACGATGATGAATTCTTTGTCTCTGTGCTCACACGCATCCTTTTATTAAGTGCTACTCCGCCACGCCATAATTAGCCCTCATTCTCCGCCACGGCGACCACTCTCTTCATCAACACATCTCTCCGTAGCGCGATTCCACGCACATCAATCCACACGGGACCTTTTTTGAAGGGGAAATATATAGTATAGATACACACTCCCTCTGATTTGATTGTTCCCAAACAGCTTTTTAGCATCACGCTTAATCCACAGGAATCCAGAAAAGATACGCAAATGCAAATGAAGTACATTGCAATCCCAAAGCTAAAGTACACTCTTGCGTATAAAAGTAGCTGATTAATTGGGTCAGAACTGCACGCCACAGTGATTGTTTGATTCGTGCTCTGTAGAGAATCCGTACTGCTAAACATCAGCGTCAGCCCTGCAGTTTTCATCAAGTTTTTTTTTTTTTTAGTTTTCAGCAAGTTTTTAGTTAATTACTGCGAGTTCAAATATTGGAGGTGGCACCTATGTCTATTTTGGGTGATACACACGTTCTCTCTCGCTCACCTTTTTAATTACACCATTAAGGAAGATGATGAAATCCTAGTGTAATTTCTTTCGTATTGTTTTACAATAGTTTGTAACCAGACAGCACCCATTAGTGTAGCTTTATAATGACTGTGTGACTGATTGTAAGCCAAATTCCTTCTTTATTTGAATGATGCAAGTAATAGTAATGTGCAACAGTGTTGGGGACCAGGATAAAGAAATGGAGACTGAGTTGTTTCAGTCACAAGGCTGCTTTGTATGAGCGAGCCACATATTAGAAGCCATGTTCCTGGAGAAGAAGGGGATTCTTGGTTTTGAACGAGGATGAGGCCAAGCCTGTGTGAATTTGTGTATAGCCTTTTTTTTTTTTCTCTATGAGCTTAAAGGGCTGGTTTTCTTCTTGGCAGACAAACACAAGACTGCATTGTGTGTGTCTGTAATCTCTTTACCTGGATTGGCAGCAAAGCTAGCAAGTGCAGCTCCCAGTGTGGAATTGGCACCGAGGAGTCAATGTCACACTGAGCGAGCTGCTTTCCAAACAACCAAAAACTGGTTGTGTGTCTGTGAGACTGTGCGTGGATGACAGCATGCAGTTGTTGTTGTCGTTGTTGTTGTTTTGTTTTTTTTGTTTGTTTTTTTTACATTTGTGTCTTTGTTCATTTTACAGGTGGATTTTAAACCCTCTGCATAAGCAATGCGGACAACATGCCCAAACCTATGAATATGCAACAAGTCCAACTTTCTAGCAGTATCATATTATTAGTTTGCAATTGTGGTGTTTTGTGTGTGTGTGTGTGTGTGTGTGTGTGTGTGTGTGTGTGTGTGTGTTTGTCACAATTTCAAAACTATGCTTTATAGAGCAAAAGTCTTTGCTCCAGGATATACAAGCTCCTACAGTAACAAAGGCTTGAGTGGTATTAGGTGTCATTATACACCAACTATTTGACATAAATTCGCCTCTGCCGCCTCGCTGGGTGAGAAGAAAAAAATAATTGGCCTCATTATCTTTCATCTCTTTGGCATATTACATTCATTATTTTATACAAAGACTGCCAGTATGAGTCCTGTAACCTGGGAAGCAGAGCTGCGCCTCCACAGGTTAACTGTTGCTCCCTGAAAAGCCCCGGTATTTGACGTCACCACAATGCCTCATCAGCCACCAGTGCTAGGGATTGAACATGGCCGACTGAGCAGAGGATGTCTGTCTGCAAAGTGATTGCTGGCTCATTGACTGAGTAGAAGAGGAGGGAGAGTGGCGGAGGGAGGGAGGAAACAAGTACAGCTCGAGAAGAAGAAGAAGAAATGGGAAGGATGGAAAAGAAGGGGGGACTGAGCGTGAAGAAAAGCAGGAAAAAGTAGAATGAAGGCATGGTGAGGGCGAAAAAAAGGGGAAGGAAATAAAGAAAAAGGAGAGTGCCTCAGTGGGAAGCCTCCCCCTGCTGGCTCCTCTGGCTGGAAGCTGCTGCCGATGGCTTCAAAAGAGCGCCAGGCAGTCTAGGCCTCCGCTTCTAGCAATTAGAGATCACTCCAGCGGATGCCTCCTGGCCAGCCTGCAAATCCCTCAAAAATACCCTCTGATTACTACTGTAGGACACAGGCTGTTTACCAAATGGATCTAGCATGGCTGAGAGTGAGGTTTTGATAATGCCTTCTTTTGTTCAGGCAAAGAGGAAGGGGGCAGGGTCATTTGAGTTTTAAAGATGGCGCGACTTGAAGAGAGATGCATTTCCACCAAGAGAGAGAGAGAGAGAGAGAGAAAAAATCTTTAATTTCTCATCCAAGTAGCTATTTGAAAGAGGTCATGCTTTTACAAGAGAATAAAACCCATTTGGACAGAACGCAAATAACAGTGTCTTTCCACCAGCACGTTTACAGGAGCCAGGTCTTCTCTGATGGTTGATATCCTCCGTTGCCAATCCCTTTTTAAACAAGTGAATCCCTCTGGGTTCCACGGGAGTTGTAGTGTTTACAGACCGTAGCTCCTCTGCGCTCTGTGACTACTGTATAGCTGCACTGATGCAGAGTAAAACAATCAAGCGCCGTGCCTGACTTAACTGATTGACACAGCATTCGCATCAAGTGGGATCAGATATCTCCGCGCTTTTTTTTTTTTTCTCCTTGCGTCGCTTCAGCCTCCCAACACGAGCTCACGCATTCCTCATCGCATTCCCTCACCTTGACAGACCTGATATTAGCGATTAGTGTGAATGTCATTTAAATGGCAGAGCTAATCATACACTCCGGGTCTACCTCCACCTGAGGGCCCCCTTCGCCTTGGCCTAATCACAGTGACAAAGGAAATGATGTGTTTAGCCACTCTTAATAACTGCTCCAGCTCATCAGCACCCAGGCGAGCCGGCAACCCGTGCCTCGCTTGGGGGGTGGGGAGGCACAGCGTGAGGCAGGGAGCCTGGCCTCTGGCCCTGCTTCTTCCTCTTCAGGGTGTTTGTTGTGATCCACGTCTTGACACCAGTGACCCAACAGACTCACCTCGAAATCAACACCAGCGTTAGAGTAGTTGCTGTGTACATTCCTGCTAGTGTTCCTGCAATGAGCCCAAAGAGACGCACTTGACAGGTAGGTGATTAAATGCTAGAGAATCCTCCTTGTCACCTGTCTGTTTTCTCCTGCCCATTGCTGACATTTGGCCCTCTATCAGTGCCGCTGTAGTGTGTGTTTGTGTTTGTGTGTGTGTGTTCTTTAACTATACCTCGTAGAGACCGGTTGGGTTTGGTTTTGAATTAGAGTCTGCTGTGCTGGCCCTGCATGACCATTGCAAGGGAAAGGAGGATGAAGGCAGGAGATTGTGGAAGAAAGCCTGGGGTTTTAATCTCTTCCCCATGTTTATCTTACCACCAGGAGACAAACCATGTGCCATTAAAAACATCAGCTACTCCCACTGGTTGGCTGCACGGCCGCACCTCTGAAGACGTTTGAAGGACAAAATGAAAGGGACAAAAAGAAATTGTGCAGAAAGGCACATTTGTGTATGATAGGCACCGGCTGATTTCATGCATGTGTACGCATTGGAAAGCCATATTGATTAGAATTTTCCTCGGGTGTGCAGCATGTGCGAATGGACAGAGACACACAAGCGAGGCCACGCTGCATATTTGCGGGGTATATATTCTCGCTTAAAAGCGGAGAAGAACTTATTTGAACAAAAATAAGCAAACATCTTTTGGCCTCAGCTGCCATGGGGAATCAGTCTCTTCAGGAAATGAAAATGCCAGCATGGAATTGTCATCATATTGAGAGTTAGCCAACCTCTGACCTTGTAATACCCCCACAGCTTCTCTATTTGTGACCTGCTGGATGCTCTTAGAAAGTGAAACCATCGGGGAGGATCTACTGCTCACATCATCATTCTCAGAACACCTAATAGTGGATTTACCAAGGTTAAACCTCCTGTGAGATTGCAGCCACCGTGACCTGGAATACTGAGTTTACATCGACTTGCACACAAATACACACAAGGCAGAATGTAAGGCAACACAAGTTTGTTTGAAATTACATTCCACCCGGACAAGCTCACCTTAATCTGTATAAGATTTAGCTATCATGTGAAGTTAAGACATTTTATAGAAAAAAATATATATATACAGAAAGATGTGCATGTAACTTGAGGTACATTATTTTTACATCTTGTACGCATGAGACTGTTCCAGAGACAGACAGGGGAAGTGGAAGCTTCCCTCTGCATTGTCCCCTGTATTTACAGCCTGATTGGTGCCTACCCAGGCGTCTTACAGCTGAGCACAGCACATGAGGGAATTAGTTAAGTGTCTGTTGTGCGGTGTTAGTAAAAATGTGTCGCCTCTTGTCTTTGTAACTTTATTTTTTTTTTAAACATGCTGAGCACATGGGCATGTTTTTGATAGCCTTCACGCCGACAGATGCACCGATTCAAACATCTGCAGTCTGCACAGTTGTCCTCTTTTTAATGGTAATAGCTTATAAAAATCATTTCAACTGACTTTAGGGATAAGTGACAGTACTACTGATGACATTTCATATGAGATAAAATCATAAGATAGTGTCTTTTGTTTAGGCGAAGAAGTGGAAGTTCTGTTTATTCCACTGAAAATTCAACAACCGCAATAAAAAAGAGTTATCTTACGGTTTATGGATATTTACATCTGCATCTTAATATCAGCTGTTAACTGTTGCTGACACTGATATACAGATGACGTGCCATAATATGATGGATAGTCTCTGATATTTATATTTCAGTGCTATTCTATAGATTTTTCGAAACACGCCGATCACATGGGCATGTTTTTGATCGCCTTCACAAACATCCGCAGCGTTTCCGACTACATGAAAACAATGAATGTGGTGTGTTTTGTTTAGGTGAAGAAGTAAAAGTTCTGTTTATTCCACTGAAAATTTAACAACAGCTTTATAAAGAACTGTGAACTGTTGCTTGATGCTAATAAACATAGAAACAGTTCCACGATGCTCCAATACAGAAATATGTCAGATAGTCCTCAGTGCTGAGTAACAATGAATAGTCTCTGATATCTAGGTTCTTTAAAACATGCTGATCACACGGGCATGTTTTTGCCTTAACGCCCACAGACAAACAAACAAACAGCTTCAGTCCACACTTTTTAATAGTAACAGCCTTTGAAAATCATAATTAATCAATATTAATAAGATAAATGTGTGTATACTTCTTTCTATACAGGCATCGACAGATTCATTTTGGTTTAAAACCAGTCGCCGGTGTTTAACTGAAACAACAGTTATTTGCTGTTTTGATAATGGTATGTCTCTCTGTGCATTATGTTTTTTGTTTTTTTTCCAGGCAGCTTTCAGAGAGCTTCAATATAATTTCAACATGAGCTAGTTCCAATAAAAGTGTCTCAGCATAGCTGCTTTGAAGTTAGTGCTTTTACTGTCCCTCTTAAGTGTAATGGTGGTCAGAATGCACCAACCCACACGGCTGAAAATCACAATCAGCCACTTGAGCCACAGCAATCACTTCTCGGAGAAAAGATTGCAAGCCGAATTAGATTACATCACCTCCAGTTCAGACATCTAATCTTAGATTAAAGGGAAAAAGAACAATCTCTGGTTTCTTTTATTTATATATATATATATATATTTATTTATTTTTTTGCTCTTCTTGCGCTTTGAGGGTCAAACTGAGCGTCTCATGTCATTCCTAAGCATTTAACCGACATGCCAGTCATCTCCCCATTTCAAAGCAATCCCCCTGCCTTCACTCTGTTCTGGCATGCTGTCGTGATGTTTGATGTTTATTTGACCAACTTTTACCACGTTGGCCCTGTACTGTACAGTACTTGCAGCTGATTGGCCTCCCACAGCCGTGCTTGGTTTACCACTTAAACAGTTTGTAGGAGGCTCTTTTTTTTTTATTTGAAGTGGAGGAGCTTTTTTTATACAGAAGCAGCCAAAACAATCATAGCACTGCAGGGTACATCCTGGCACTGACTTGTATGTTGCCAGACAAGATAGACTTTTTTTTTTTTTTTTTTTTTCAGCTGCGTAGCCAAAAAAAAAAAAAAAAAAAGCAGCGAAAAGAGCAATTTTGTCTGCCGTCATGAACAATGAAGCATCGGTAATAAGCAGCGACTCAGAGGGGGCACATGGTGTCTGTCCCCATATTCACCGGCAGCCTTCAGGCTGCTTCATGTATTAGTAGGAACTAGGAACTTGACATGTCTGAAACTGACACACAAACACATTTTAAACCATTTATGATGACGGTTTCTTTCGCGGCGGACAATGAAGATGCATTTTTGAATATGGCGAGCTCCTTTACATCACGGGCGCACAGCCGCCGTGATGACATGTGATGGTCAGTGCTTGTATGTATGTGTGTGTGTGTGTGTGTGTGTGTGTGTGTGTGTGTGTGTGTTTGTGAGAGAGAGAGTGAGTGAGTACGCCTCAACACTGTAATAAGGGTTGCCTAGCCAAGCGTATGTGTCAGGGTGGAGATGCCTGGCTCATTAGGTACCATGGCAGGATAATGTATGAACAGGGTTCTCGAAGAGAGAGTGAGCAAGAGGGAAAGAGGGAAGCAGCCATTGTTCTTTCTCTTCTCTCTTTTCTGTCTCTCCCCACTACCTGCTCCTCCTCCTCCTCCTCCTCCTCCTCCTTCTCCTCTTTCCTCGCTTTCTTCCTCTTTGTGTGTGTGTGTGTGTGTGTGTGTGTGTGTACACGCCTGGGGATATTTAGGCTCCCTGGTCACATTATGCCCTGTTTTTTGATGCAGAGCTGCCACTCCATGGGTTTATACCATTTATTCATAAATGAATTTATTTATTGGTTTATTAAATTTAATTCATTGCGTCTTGCATGATGCTTGTTTTGCGACTCTGTCGCTCGATTGACAGGTTGCCAGTCATGGTAAGATTCCATATCCCATCGGCGTCATGCAGCAGCACGTTGCTAATTGAGTTGAATGCGTAGCGCGTCTCTCCTCAGTGAATCCATCTGTCGCCGTCTTGTCATCAGTTTGTTCGCACTTGACAGGTTCCAAGTCAGTCTTTGTGTGTTTAACTGTGCGCTTCTGTGTAGGTGCGCCGTGTGTTTTTATTAATGCAAGGCACAGTGTGTGTGTGTGTGTGTTTAGTACAATGCCATATAAAATGGGTGGCTGCCTAGGGGCCTATTCTCTGTATTATGTTCCTTGCCCCACAGAGAACAAGCCCTCAGCCAGCCACCCTCTTTATATGACACTGTCCACTACACACGTATTAGACACAAACAAACAGGCAAACACCACGACCCAGCTGATACGCACGGGCACGATGCATAATGATCTGCAATAAATCTGAATGTGTGAAATTACAGGGGTCAGCAATGACATCTGACATCATTGGGCTTATGTTTTGTTTTGGGTTTTTTTAGCTGTTGCAGCTTTTCCCTGAACCAAAACCCTCACAGCTGCAAGAGACCCTTCAGATTGCAGCACATCAATAGTTCATGAGGTTACAAAGGAATGCATGTGGGACGGTGCTATGATCAATACGGCCTTTGTTCAGTTACCTTTGTTTGAGGGTTTCGCCTGCATGGAATTGGCAGTGTAATGGGGAGACACATGGAGAGAAAGGGGTTACTGTTTTTGTGTGTTCATTCACGTAGGAACCACCAGGCCGCCCGTAAATGTGCGCTCCTGGTCCTGATCCATATTGAGCTTGCGCTTAGGGAGACTGAACTTAAAAGACGGCGTCCCCTGTGTGATGTGCTCTCTCTCTCTCCATCAGTAGACAGATGACGTCTACAGTGTATTTTACCGCCGCGCCTTCATCACCGTCTTTCATCACCGCTGCCAGCCCCTCTCTGCTCCACCGCTCTGTTCCCTCAAAGTTGCGCGCGCGAGGAAAGATAGAAAGAGAGACATGAAGAGAATGTGAGTGCTCGTGAGGAGGAGGTGGAGGAGGAGGAGGAGGAGGAGAAGGTGTACGTTGATGCCACTTCACACAACAGCGTGCGTCCCAGCTTTCATGCAGTACGAACATGCTGTAATACTAGTGCGAATAAAGACGGGGCGCCGTTTGAAAGAGGAGGTTCACTGCGCTCTTCTGTCAGCCAGCTTTGGGAGGAGATTCTGTCTAAAGGAGAGAGCCTTGAATATTTTGTAGGCCTCGAGTGTTTCTCGATACCTCCAGAGGCAGTTTTTCTGCCTGCTGCCTGCGTGTGAGCGATCGCGTCTCGCTGTGTTTGTGTGCCGGGAGCACGTGGGAACCAAACTCCTTACGCACTACAAATGAGCAGCTGCCTTATCATCAATCCCGCCTTTCACGCTCATGTGAACTTTATTATAACAGATACCTGCGTGCGCGCGTGAATCTGCACATGCAACCTCACGTGTGCGGCCCCCCCTTCTTTCCCGAACCGCCACAGTTGAAGAGCAGTTGCATCAAAGGCAGCTGTCTCTCATCTCCCTTTATCTCCGTCATCTTTTCCTGGCTTTCTCTTTCTCGCCTCTGTCACTTCACACATTTTTTTTTCCTTCTTTTTCTTTTGCTCATTCCCTTGTGCTTCTCCCTCTTTGTTTCCTACCCAATCTCTTTTCTCACCTTTGCCTCTCTCTCTGCTCTGCCTACCTGCCAGGGAGATTCTCCTCCGAAGAGAAGTGATGTTTTTTGTTTTATTTTCATCTCCAATTTCTGGAGAGTTCACTTTTTTTTTTCCTTTCTTTTTTTTTTCCTCTCTTTTTTGAAAAGCCGCTTCAAAGGATCCATATCAGAGGTTCTTCTCTGTCCACCAACCTGCAAAAACCCCAGTCCCACCCTCTCACCTCCACCCCCACCCAATCCATCAGACAGCAGCCAGCCAGCCTCACAGACTCCTGCCTCATTTCTCATAAATTAGTCTTACCTCTCACACACTTTCTCTTTTGTTTCTTGCTCTTACTCATTCCATTCTCTCCATGCCCTCTCCCGCCTTCCATCTCTCTCTGGTCCTCACATTTCATTTTTCTTCCTACAAATGCCACACAGCAGTCCCTTAAGAAATGTCATTTCTGTCTTCTCCTTTTGTTCTGTAATTTCTCCGTGTCCCTCCTTTTCTCTTGGGAATTCATTTATCGTTGTCTGTTCTTCTGTCCCCAGCTCTCTGATCTCTCTGTCTCCGTCTCCCTTTCTATGTCTGTCTCTCTGTCTTTGTCTCTGACACTCCCCTGTTCCATTTCTCTCCTTTTCGCTCTCTCTGTCTCTCTCTCTCCTTCTACCTCTTTTTCTCAGTTAATTCAATTTTCGAATTCGAATTGTGAAATGCCATATTGGCACAGATGTTAGATGATCTATTTATGCCATATTATGCCATAACGTGCCATAATACTGTCACAAACCCACACAGTAAATAATAAATAGTAAATGTATGCCTGCATATGTGCAAACATTATTTACGATCGTGCATTCCTGCCTGTTTGTGTATGTTTGCCTTTGTGTGTCCTTCACAGGAATCAAGCTCTAATCAGACATTTTTCTTCCATAGATTTCCATGCTCGCATGCATAAACTTCGGATCAGCATCTTTTATTTTCTGCCTCGCGCCTGCCTTCAGTGGATTAATGTACATGAAAAATGAGGCATTGTTGAGGTAGAATTGTGTCAAATTTACAAGGTTGATGATGGTCCAACATCTCCAACCAACACAAAAAATGCTACACCAGGAGGATTGCTCACGGTTTTCGGGGCCCATTCACAGAGATGCGTCACTCTGGAGAAATGCTTTTGAATGTATTTTTATAGAAGAATGCAACATAACCAACTGGCGGGGCAGGGGAGAGCTGCTTTTTTGCTAAAAAAAGGAGGAGCTGCAAACATCGGGGCACAAAAATTAATAACAAGGTTCTCGGAAATTTGCATTAACTAACTGTTTAAGCAGTAGTTGTGTTACATAATAATTCCATACACCTGTAATAAGTATTTTTTAGTTTAGATACCACCGGTCAAGATTGCAAATTAGTATCTACATTCACTTTACATAACCAGCAAGCAAAGAAAAAGAAAAAAAGTCATTTGAACCCAGAGCAACTGTCAGTTATCTTTTCCCCCTCTGGTGTTTGTGAGATAATCCTTGTCACAGAGAGACGCTCAGATCTAGCGTGGATGCTTTAGAGAAAATTGGTAAGATGTATCACAGAAATTCAGTGCTTCAAATTTGATTCTGATTCTGCTGTGCAGGGTAAAGCATCACACACTTGCACACGTGCTCCCAAGTGGTCGGAGAACCAATTTGTTAGGCCCCTGACAAGAGACGAGCTGGCTATATGAGAACACACAGGTCTTACCCCGATGTTAAAATACATTTGTCAGATTTTATGTGGATCTGATGTATTTATGGTCAATTGACCAGTGTTTACTTTTTTTTTTTTTTTTTTTTTTTTGGAGGGGGGTTAATACCAAAATTCGATCGCAAGTGTTTCTGATCTGTATTTGTCGTAGCTGATGGTAAATTTCGCGAGCGACAGAGAGACGAAACTTGATCTCAGGTTAAAAAAAAATTCAGTCCAATGTAACTGCTATCAGACGTGGATCCAAAATAACTTTGTGTGACTCTTTAACACGGCTCCACAGAACACATTATGCAGCACCGTGCCTTCTCTCTCTGTTCCCGAGCCTGTTTTTGTCGAACCAGAAGTGACTCTTCCCCGGTGGATCTCAGCGAAAAAGATTCCACTTGAGAACAGTTCTCTGGCGTGCAGGCATGCAGGCACTTGTGTTCCATCAAAATGCTAATAATATCATCTGCAATATCCAGGGCAATATTATTGTAGTGCTAATTGGTGAAAAAAAAAATTGTTGATGGGAGCACCTGCCCACCCCACTACTCAATTATTTTTAATTACAATGGCTGAAATAAAAGGGAACACATTGTGTAATGATCAATGTTTCTTCAGTGAGGTGACGGTTTTGCTCTTATTTGCTTTTGCACGGCCGTGCCTGGCTCATTTAGATGGCAGGGAGATACTTGTGTTTGAGTTGAGCTGCACAAAGTGAATGTGGGCCCTCAGGAGAGGAACTTCTCTCCCCTTGGTTTTATGCAGCATGATTTATTCATCACGCCACATGTCTGTAGAAGTGGTCTATGGGCGGTTCACATGTGCTGATATGTGCCGTGTTGCCCCACACCTCCCTGTGGTTTCTCACTCGAGAAGGTTGCTTCGTCATACATGTGTGAGAGAAAGAGAGGAAGCGAGAGATGGTGGAGGGGGAAAAAAAAGAAAAGCGTACGTATGAATAGAATGGCACAAAAAAATAATAATTGCAGAAGATTCGTTGAACCGAGTGGGAGGGAAAATCCCTCATTTCGAAACAATCCCTGCCTTCCAAATTGTCAAATTAACTTTTTCTGCAGCAGTGGCTAGTGAGAGGGGGTAATTAATCGCTTCTTTTTGGGAGTTCTTTCCTAGTATGTGTCAGTTTTTCTGGCTGCCTTCAAAGTGGTAATGCTTGCAGGCTGTTGCCCCCGGGGAGTGCTCCATCTTATTAACTTGTCTTGGTAGACGGGGCTGCCATGCGGCCTGCTTTACTGCCCGCAGGGATGCAGAAAGGACCACTAAGTCGTGGCACTTCTTCTTCTTCTTCTTCTGCCCCAAACCGTGCGTTTCTTTTTATTCATGCCTGGATGGATGTGTGTGTGAACTCACATATTAACTGACACAACAAGGGAATAGTCAAGCAGTCAAGAAACGGTGATTAAATATAATCACTTAGTCTTTGTGGTGGATCGTATCTGCAGTCAGAAGCTGTGTTTGAATACACAGAGTTGTTAATGTAGCGTTAAAAGAGGTAGTTCCAGTTAAAGAAAAGGCAGGTTTTGAGTACAAATGCACTGATCTAACTTTTTGTCTCCTGATACTGAATCCAATACCTCAACTCAGGGTATCTGCCAGTATGGACTACAGATCTGATATGAGCACTGTCTTTCTCCTACATTTTGAATAGCTCACCCATCTCCCAGTAGTCATTTTTATGTAAGGTAACATGAAGCCAGGGATTGCGGTGGCAGCCTGCTGTGACTAAATGAATGTAACCGATGGTGGAAATCATGTATTTTATGAAGACATTGACAAAGAATCTGTCGCCAATACCCGATCTGCTTAATAAGGTCAAGATCAGCTAGGATGCCCAAGTTGCCTTAGAAGATCGTAACAGACTATATTTAGAGTCCTGGGTCAACCATAGCTTTTTTTCCCACACAGAATGGCTGTTATTGATATTGTATTGATGACTGTAGTGGACATATGGACATGTAGCAGGTAGACCTGCAGACAAACTAATAAAAGCCAGGGAGAGGGTTGAACATATTAACTGTGATAAACGATTCAATACGCATCTAGATACAGAGGTTACGATACGATTCAAAAACGATATACTTTTATTACAGACCAATTCGATACGAATCGATACAGTGTAAGAACGATCCGATTTGATTCTACGGTAATATTTATTGTAGATATTTTATAAAATAAAGAAGCCAATTCTATGAAAGTGACTATCTTACAACCGTACAATATTTTATTTTCAAATATGTAAAAGACCACATATCCCTAAGCATTGTGCTTTATGGCACTGGCAAATAAAAAAATAACAACAAAATCACATGTCAGTGTTTTTATTTTTAGACATGGACCAAAATTCTGGCTGAATCAACATCATTTGTTGGAGAGAATCTGGTGGATTTTCAAAATAAAATACCCCTGCCAGTCGTGAAAACAGACAAAAGCGAAACTAATTAACTACGTAGCATATTTACACATGTGGAACACACATTTACACATGTTTAGAAGAACATACACCGGGGAAATGGCCAAATCTGAGCAAGTAAACGAAGTCTGCTGGGCTAAACGCTCGCTTCTAAAATATGCCAACAGGCCCGGTGGATTTTCCCAAAAGTGTGTGAATCCACCAACCGATTCCAAGTCTCGCGATACCCGATCCATGACTCTACAACCGATTCATCTAGGAATTCATGGTTAATTCGTATCGATTGAGGAGGCTTCTACCGACGCAGCCGTATCTCTCACTTGTTAAACCGAATATCTGGTCGCATCCCTAGCCAGGGAGAAAAGGTTGTAAAGAAATAAGAACATGCACAGGCATGGCTCCTCTGAACAAACAATGCAAACCAATAATTCTGACAGGAGTACACAGCAGACAGTAGACATGTATCTATTGCTTGCAGTCAGCCTGTAATTGTCCTCAGTGCCTCTGGAGCTTGTCTGACCAGTGAATATCACATGTTGCTAGCTCTTCAACAAAGAAAATCTTGTTTGACTGAGAATTATACCTACTGTTAAACTAATCGATTCATTGATGGGGAAAGAAATCTGCACATTATTTCGAGATCAGCTAAATTGGCCACAGTGCACAGAGTGCACTCTACCTGCTTGCAGCCAATCAATGCTAATCAAAGTTACACCATGTTATCAAGCATTTTTATCCCTGCAGTTTTGACCATTTCTTTTTCTTGTGTAGCTATATTGTTACTTTCAAGTCATCACACACAAAAACACAGACGAGGATGACAGAGCAAAACTGGCTTCTGTACGACAACGAAGCTAACGAAATAAAAAGCGCCACATCGCCCCAACCTTGGGGAGTAGTCACGCGGCCGTGCAACATGATAACTAAACTACTGACTAAATAATAAAACGACATAATACATACATGGCAAAACTTTCAAGTTTGAAGGCGGGTCACATAGAATATATTTGAAAATAGTTTTTATTCATAATCAGTGTTATTTCTGACATTATATACAGATGCGTGACAAATTAAAGAGAAAATGAACATCTGCGGTCTGTAAGATCATTACGCCTTGGTTCGACAGTGTGTCTACAGATGTATCTGGAACTCTGTTGGACAGATTGGAAACGCTACTCTTCCAAGATATTCTCTCTTATCAGTCCAAAACCTGCCATAGGTGTTCAACTGTGTTAAGATCTGGTGACCATAGAATATGATTCACGTCATTTTCATACTCATCACTGCATGCAGCGAGCCCTCGTGCCCTACGGATGGCATCTGCATTCACTAGGTTTCTCATTTTCTCAGGTTTTTTTCCTGTAATTTGTCACCTGTCTGTATCTATCATATCACTCAAAAATACAATACATCAGGTCTGCATGTGTCCCTCCGTCCTTTTCTCCATATGAAAGTTAACACCCAGCTATTATCCAACCAATTTGGTCGGACAAGAGCATATCGACTGACCAATCAATCAACCGACCAGAAGGTGTCAGCCCTGCAAGACACCTGATCAAAAGTGTCTCAGAAGAGCTCAGATGTGGGTGGACAAATACGATAGCTGTGTGTGTGTGTGTGTAACAGCCTATAGCCCTAAATGCCAAATTGCTTATTTACTTTTTTTTTTTTTTTTTTTACCAGAACCTGTTAGCTTTTAGTATGTGGCACTTTTTTCATTGTTTTTTATATGGGCATCTTTCATGGTGCCACTTCTAATAAAACACAAAATCATCTGGTACTCCTGGTTAAAGTAGCGTTCTCATGAGCAGGAGAAAGACAAACGGCAGGTGTCTGCAGCGCAGCGTGTTAATTCACACACATAAAGTCTGACTGAAATGACACGCCGTATTGAAAGAGATCCGTGGCAGAACATTGAAATTTAAAGTGGCGGGATGTAACGGCAAACCTCCTCGGCTGCTGTTTACTTAATGTTGAGCTGAGTTTGTATTTGCCGAGAAAATCAATCTTAAAAAGATTTACAAAATGTAGACAAATTAGCCGGCATAAATTAGCCTGAGCATATTCATTATGCCCGTCTCTCGGTGGAATACAGCGCACACTGCAGTGTCTTTATCGTTTAACTGCACTATCATAAAAGTAATCATGTATTTTATCTTGAAGCCTGTGATGGTGATAAACACTGCCTCTCAACTATTTTATAGTCTCTACCAATACACACCTTAGTATTAAGAAATGATGGCGTATCTGAATAGAACAGAGATGTTGCATTTATTTTAGTTAGCTTAACCTCACTTTGAGCCTCTCTGAGCTCATTTTTCACGGCACTTCTTATCCTGCTCCCGTGTTCAGCTCCTGTGTTATTGTCCTGTCTTTCATGCATCAATAGATGGATTATTATACATCCCTGTTTGTAATTGGAGGGCAGGTTAGACAAGAGGATAATTAAAATAGTGTGTGTTGCTACTCCATCTATTTTCTGTTACTGTCTTGACGTGTGTGGCTCGGTGTGTTTCCTTTGCCCTCCTTTGTCCTCCAAGTTAATGTTGTTGATGTGGCACTTACTGAGGACGCACCGTCTTGCTGACAAACAAACACAGACACACACCAACATATGCGGTTATGGAAGAACTTACTTAGCTACCACAGCAGATACAGCCGTATTATACATTTATTAATTGGTAAATTATCATGTTATTCAGGTCATGATGTAAGGCATTAGCTGTGTCTTATATTCATCAATTGATCAAAAATTACACATTAGTTGCTGCCCAAAAACCAACACACTTGCATTACTGTGGGCATGGTTGTAACCTGTGTGTCTCCATATATAACTAATGAAAGAGATAACTCCGCAGAAGGATTATTCTTTCCTCGGGAAAGCTCACAGTAGCAGTAGAGATAATGTTAGAGCTCAGACAAAGGACAATATTGCATGGGCTGACAGGTTGGGTTCCCAGCTGGCAAAGGCTGACCATACTACGTTAGTAGTATTGCCTCCAGCAACAGGAAAATTGGAATGACTGTGGCAAAGTCATGGATTCAACAACCAAGGCGAAAGCAGGGAGCCATGTGTTTGTTTCCTTGGGTCTGGAGGCCAGTCCTCATTATAGTGGCTGGTAAAATATTACAGTTCAGCTGACACTGTCTAAGTGAATTGTCCAGAGCAGTTTTGACAGCTAGTGGAAGGCAGGGCTAGATTATGATGGATGATGACAACAGGGGTGGTGCAGAAGGGGCATTGATGTGTTTTGTTGCTCATGCAAGAACTAACGCGTACACCTAATGTGGGACGGTTTGGGTGATGGTGTGCACAGACACACACACACACACACACACACACATAGAAGAGGAGATGCCTGACGGGTATGTTAAAATGTTGTTTCAAAATGATGTTGCAATTTTTCATACCTACAGAAATCATTCAGGACCATGTGTGTTTTTTTTTTTTTTACAAATGAAAAATGAAAATCATTATATTTGTTTACTCTTCCATCTGCTTGTGTGATACTATTCTTGTGTCAATCACATTTGTTGTTTGAACAATTAGATTTCATTGTTTTCTCGTTTTCCTATCAATACATTTTTTTTAATTTCATGAACATGAGTACTTCCGCTGGCAAGTGAAAAATTAATCGGTTTATTGACAGAGTTGATTGCAGTCTTTCAAGCCTTTTTTCACTCTTGTTTTTCTCCAATATGAAGAAGGCGGTGTAACGTTATCAAAGGCAATATCAAAGCAGCAAAAATAAATACAAATAAATACAAAAAAACCCAAAAACAACGTTTTTCTTGGTGAAAACCCGAACAGCTGCACAAGACCGCTGACCACCACATGCTGTCTTAACTTCTCAGAGGTCAGAGTAAAGTTGAACTCATTGAACGAGCAGCTTGCACTGCAGCGTGAAAGTATGAAAAGAAATGCACAATGCACAGAAGATAAAGATGTGTGTTTGTGCGTGTTTATTTGAGCTTTTATTTTTATTTCAGACTTTTATCAGAAAGCTACGCCGACCATTTTAGGATGAGTGTGAGTAATGGGCTAGCGCTGCAGCTGTAAAGGGATAAATCTAAATCCTCTCCACTTCATATCTCTCAAGGTTTTGCTAAAACATAATATGTAGTATAATATCTGGATTAGTGAATTGGACGGCAGCACAATCTACCCCTTACAATAAAGCTCTTTTTCTTCTGTTCTGTTTACCTGCGTTTATCCTCTTCATCTAAGTGCCCAAGGATTCCTGTTCAGAAAGGACAGAGACAGGATCACAATATTAGTAGGCCCAAACAATTGCAGAATTTTCGATCTCCCGCCCTTCTTGCGAGCAGATGGGACAAGGAGGACACTTCATCCCCAGGTTCACTGGTCCTTTGGCTTCTCCTGGCGTGGCCAATCCATCTCCCACTAGTCACTCTAGCTTCTGGGTTTTTGCCCATCCTCCTTCCCTCTTGTCTTCCCTCCAAACAGACTCATTCACTCATTCCCTCTCTCTCTTTCTCTCCTCTTCCCAATTTGGCCACCAGGGAGGTGTGTGGCACTGAAGCAAGCATTATTGATAGAGCATCTGTTTAGACATGGTGCAGGATCTGTGGCATGTGGGCGAGCAGCTGGGGGTTCGAGCAGGGGAGACGTTATGTCATATTACATATCTTGATATGTCTCGTTCACTTGTATGCATGCCCATTTCACAGGCACATGCTCCCACAGACACTCAGAAACACAAACACATGCCACCACCCCCACCAAGAATATTGTAGTTTCCATCTCACTTGAAAATGTGGAAACCCGGGCTGGTTCTTTACAAGGATGGTTTAAATAATTTATGGACTGTGCACTAGAAGTTGTCTAATGTCAGTACTGTGCAGCAGCAGTTACAAAAGTCAGTTTTAGAGGCCATTTCAGACCTGGGAGCCAGAGGCGAATATTCTGGCATCATGACTTTATTGGGGCAGCCAGACAGACAGAGTAGCCCTATCCAGATAATCACCACACATCTCTTCTAGATGGCCAAACTTGTCAAAGCTCACGGAGCACACTGCCAATAGATTTTCATCCTTGGCAGCTGATAAAACAGAGGATTTTATGGTATTTTACACTACACAAAGTGTGTATTTTTTTATGATGTCACACTGTGGATCTTTGTGGCAATGAAGTGGCAATATTTTCATCAGTTGTGCACCGTCTCCTCCTCTTGCATCATTAAGAGAGGTATTCTGGTGTCTCCCTGCTGTGTGCTTGATTGCACCTAGTTGTGGGTTCCACAGCCTAGGACCGGATCCAGGTTAACAAAACACTGAAAACATTGCTGAAATGTTAGACGTTTGTTTTGCAATTGACTATACAAGTTGCCACAGACTGCAGAAGACACAAAAACAACAGTTGGAAATGGGAGATATACTTTCTAGGTGCGACTTGAACTAACAAAAAAACGAGAGAATGCAACATGTAATAAAATCTTAATATATATACGCATATATAAACCGGTCAAAAGAAAGCTAGATTCTTTGATATGTATGTGATTTTATTAAATTGAAGCCTTTATTTAAAATGCTGTCTTTATACTTTCAGCTGTTGTTTAATGTCTAGGGGAAAAATATTTACCAAGTTTAAAGTTCATTTCAAGGCAATTCTGAGATTTCTTTCAGAATACATTAAATGTGTTGGAAAATAGTTTCTGAAAACATGTGAAAGACGATATATTACTGAAATGTGGAGTTAGACATTTGTCACAAGTTTTTAGTCCATTTTTTTAGGCGGTCCTAAAGGGTGGCTCGATGACACGCTGAGGCCACCCTGAGCACACCCCTGAACGCCCAGAGAGAGATGGAGATTAATTAATCTCGCTCAGAGTGTTTCAAAGTTAGTCATGTCTTTTTCTGAAGTCATCTGACACATTTCAGTCATGTCAACATTTCTGCGCCCCCACAGTCCTGGAGCTGGGAATACTGCTCATTTTTGCCTGATTTCATGAACTTTACTTTACATAGATTTTAATGAATGTAACTTATGTAGAAAAATTTGATAAATCTGATGTTATCCTGACCTTTATTTCACTACTAAACTTGGATTATTTTCGCTATCATTTGTAATGATTTAAAAAAAATAAAAATAAAGTGGGTGCATGAACTTTTTTCTATTTTCTGGCACGCCAGAAGAAATTTGAGAACCACTGGTTTAGTGTTAACTTCTGATATTTTGATACACGTGCAGCGCTTTAAGATGTTAAGAATCTCAGTTTCTGACTATCCAATTACTTTTGCCCTTTCAGTATTTATATATATTCTCTGATTCGTTTTTTGCAACCACCTGTGGCTCCTCACTTCTGGTGGGTGGGTTGGTATCGCATTTAAAAGTGACAGATGCATGCCCTCTATGGATCTTTTTCACAGCAAACATTTTGACATGTCATCACAGGAAAAGCCAGAGTGTAATTAATAACATTAACTTTGGCTGCATTCCAATTATGCATCCCAGGGTCCTGCTGGCTCTCTTGCACGGTTTACCGAGACACTTCAGTGGAAATGAGTTAATGTTATTTGTTACACCTGAGCTTTCCTCGTTATGATAAGTTAAAAGTATCTACTGTGGAAAAACACTCATGATCCACCAGCAATTTTCAGGTATTTTGCTTGAGCTCCAGATCAGACCGTGATAAAACGACATTTCACAAACCACGCTGATAGTTTCAACTCCACATTAGGTTTCTTATTAGTATTTTGTGGCGTTGCGTAATCCCCTCTCACAGCTCCGCATATCTTCAGCCTTAGCAGAGGTCTAATCAAGCAGAATAAGTGAAAACACCTGTGTGAGTGTGCAGGACCTTTTGAAGTTCCTAGCATACCCCCACAGGTGTTTTCAATTATTTTGGCTGATTAGATAGTGCCAGCATATACTGCATACATGTCATTGAGTGCCATCTCCCTGAATGCTAAGGTGAGACAACTAATACTTTTATTATTTAAGTGATCATAACAGGTTAATCTCTCTCAAATTGTTCATGTTATTATGTCGAAATAGCAAATGTTGTTATCCCAAGATAACGGGATCATTTAAGATAATGAAGATAATGAAAATTTGTTTTCCCGAGGTAATGTCATAATTAATTGAAGATCTTGAGAAAACAAAATGATAGTCTAGTATCATTGCAACACCGAATAATGTTTCCTGCGATGATTTATTATACTAGTCTGTCCTCTTTTAACCTGTGACGAGCTGGTGACTTGTCTAGGGTGTACCCCGCCTCTTGCCCTAATATAACCCCTAAAATATACTGCATGCGGAACGGCTCCACTCCGGAACGGCTGCGTACTCCGCCATCCACCAGCTCACACATAATCTGTTTGTGATGCGCTCAGGTGCGTCTCCGCCGGCCACCAAGCGTCGCGAGAATGCACGAAATATCGTGAATTCACGCATAATCGTGCGATTTTGCCAGCTGTAGTCTCTTTGACTCCTGCAATGGCATTCCACACCGCATCTTTTTTCTGGTGTCCTTAGAAAAAGGTTGTGAGGTGTCATAAATGAACCTCTCACCTGTTGACTTCAGGTCGGCCCCACCCCTTATGACGTGTTCTTGTAATGAAACTTATAGTATTTTATTTTGAAAATCAACCAGGGTTTTATTTTGTATTTTGTAGCCGATTTCCTTCCCCGCACAATCTGTGCTGAATTTATGCGCCGTGCTCTGGCATCCGTGAAAAATAGAAGCTCTGCGTATGTGTTGCGGAGGGCTGCCGGACGCCGCAGTCGTTCCGGAGCCGTGACGCAGCGGGGGCGGAGACTGTGTGAGCTCCGTCGCCGTGGCGGAGCCATTCCGTATGCAGTGTAATTTTAGCCTTTAGTCAGCTCGGATAGTTTCGTTATTTTGAGATCTTGAGAAAATGATCCCATTATCTTGGGACAACAACATTTATTACATCGACATCATGACAGACATAACTCGAGATTTCGAGAAATTACCATTTGGGGCTTTCATAGGTATGAACATTTGAGAGTTAAACTAATTCTGAAGAGAATTTGTTAACCAAATTATTTTTTTATTGTCAGAATTTTCCTACAAAGCAATGAAACAAAGATTTCTACCACAAAATAACTAACTATTTTTTCCCATAATATTATACAGTATATTAATTTACCACAAGATTCCATGATTCCAAGATTTTTTTGTTACCACATTGAAAGCCCATTTGGTGCATCTTGTTTTTCAAGGAAACAACTTCATGGCATAAGTATGTAAATGGTTCAGTGCACAGCTGATCTCCGCTCTGGCTCTGGCAGAAGTGGCAGAGATCAGGTGTGCACAATCATTTCATCAAATTGAAAAGCTGTCATTTTAAGTAAAGAGACTTCACTGAAAAGATGCAGGTGCCAGTCCAGATGAAGAATCTAGTAATTCTACCTCTTTCCCTGCAGCTTGCGTTCTTTATGCATATTTTATTTTAGAAGTTTATTTCTTTAAAAGCTTTAATGTGTCATGTTTCCACATTTAAATATCTAAAAAATGACTAGACCTACGTTACATATTTTGTTGAGTTGTGCACTCACATTATCCCAAACATTTCATTTGGTCAGACCCCTAGCAGCAGAAATTACATACTGTGCGCTTAAATAATGATATCATGAGATTTGCATTTGCCATAATTTGAATTCCAAATTGTGTGTCCCTTTGTGTGTATGTATAGACAGACCACATTTGATTTTAGGTGGGAATCTGTAATACAAATCCATGATGCGCCAGAGTTACTAAACAGTGAATGGCCCTCCTTAAATTATGTATCATAAATGTTCAAATGGTGGCTGATTTAGCTCAACCAAAGAGAGGACAGGCTATTATTAGAGGAGACAGGCATTTATTTCTAATTTCCCCGGCTTTCTAAGTGTGTGTTTCACAAAATTTATAGAAAGAAGCCTCTGATCTGCTCCCTTTGCTGTGTTAAATTGTGGTTTCCTGATGTTTGCTGTTCCTGCAAACTAAACTTCCATAGAAGGCTTTCACCATGAAGGAGCTTCTTTAACATCTTGTTTTGTTTTGTATTTCTCTTCTGACTTTCTCCACTGGCCTGTTTGTACAGACTGCACCCCGGGCTGTCATATGAGACCCGGATATTATTTAAATACCAGCTTTTATTTGAGTATTATGGTAATCTCTTCATGCTCTTTTGACTATATTTGCATAACACTGGTTGATGGAATCACGCACTGATTTGCATTCTCTTTTTCTCAACTTGTGTCTTTTTGTCTAAAGTGTATACAACTTTTGAATGGAAATAATCAATTGTCCAGTCAAGTCTGACAGCGGCAGCCCAGTCTGCATGTTGTCCTGGGCTGCAGACGCTCTTAGTGGTTGGTCAGCTATGGGTTTCATGGCCAGGGACAGAACTGTCTTCCATGCCATTTGTTGAGTCTGACCTTTAAGATGATGAAGCGCATGGAGAGTGACCCCTGGCAGGATTTGTTCAAAGAGCAGCCTCTTGGTAATGGGAGGGGGGTCCAGAGCCTGGCAGCATGCTGGGGGATTGATCAGCCCCTTACTCAAAGGCCAAATACTGGAAGCCTAGCCAGAGGAGAAGGCCATGCAGGACGTGAAGCCATCCTCTGCTTTGAAGCTCACTCCAATACCTCAGCTGTTTCACTGCATGAATAAACATGTATACCTTCTATCTGGTAAAGCTGTTCCTTTCCCCCTTCCCTCTTCTGTCATCTTTACTCCTGCATGAGCTAAGAGTTGCGCTGCTGCAGATGGAAAGATAGAAGAGGAGGTCACAGAATCTTTTCTCTTTTTTTTGTCGCCTTTTTTGCTCTTCCCCCTTCTGCCTCTTCTTTCTCGTTCAGCTTGCTCCCTCTCTCCCTGCTTCTCGCGTGAATACTTCCTGTGCTCTAGCCTTGTTGCACAGGATAAAATCCACTCATTTAGAGCTTGCATTGCTTCCACAGATGTCAGCTTTGAGATTGAAATGAGCTCCCCTTCTGCAAAGAGGCTGAGTTAAAAGGAAATTTCAGAGAGGGGAAGAGAGAGAAATGCAAAGTCTTTTCAGTTCTATAAGTGTAGCCAGAGTGTGGCTTAACATGTGTGTGGGTGGTTGACCAAGGGCTTAAGTGAGTGAGTGCGGAAGCACTTTTCGATAATCATGGACCACACCTATGGTGAAACACATTGGACGGGGTTTGTATTGTTACAATCAGTTGGTCTTTATTCGTCTGGTATCACTCGTTAGAGTTCTGTGGACTGCTTGATCATGGGAGGCAAACGCCAACCCACATAACTGTAAGAATTCAGTTTTCAGACGGAAGAAGAGGACGTCATTGTAGAGTTAACAGGATGTGCCAACTTGGGGGCCAAAAATGTCCACATTTTTGTGATATAGGACAGCAGAATATGTGACAACCTTCATGGATTGTTGTGAGGTCTTGCGTTACAATAGGGCAGGTCTCGGCTTTTCCCACATACATGTACATTATTTGTGTGTACTTTAACCTAATGTAATAACACAACAATGGCCAAGGAACCTCCGAGGCTGTGAACAGCTGAAGCAAAGAGGGTGCGGTCTGAGTGGCCCAGGTCTCGTAAAACCTCATCCGAAAGCTGAGCAGTCCAACTCATCTGCATGTAGAACATACTCTACACACGTCCCAGAGCTTTGAGAGACAGTAGATTTGTTATGACCTCTTAGGGTTGGCCTTTTGTATCTATGCTAATGTGAGATCATGACCTTTTCAGGTGCTCCTTTGGTAGAGCTGACATAAACGTTAAACACAAACCAATGAGATGAAATAACTTCAGCAAAGACATGAATAGGCAGCGGTCGTCCATGGAGCTTTCGCATCTACAGTATGCTAATCACTGCCCAAAGGCATTGATGAAAGGATATTCTCAAGTTATGAAGACGCTGTGTTGTGTTCAGTTTATCGTTTGATTATATACCCAATTATAGTGCAAGTAAGCAATTAAACCAAGCCTGGATGTTGCAAACAGACTCTGTCTGCAATTGAACTATGCTGCTGTACTTTGAGCACCCCACAGCTCTAATTTCGTGCCAGTGTGTGTCAGAGAGAGAGGGGGAGACGTTTGATGAAAGAGTGGTGTTCGTGAAGCGGCGAAGCCTGCCTTGATTACAAGGGTCAATAGTATCAGAATGACATCATCATGCATCGCTTGAAGAGTCCATGAAGTCATGGTTTGAGCGCCGGCGTGAGTGTGTGTGTGTGTGTGTTATGTGAGCACGCACACGTGGAGAATGGGGAAAGGGTTTCTTTGAGAACAGTACTCTTCTTTACCGTAACACCATAACGGCATCTGTAAAGTAAACACAAGTGGCAGTTCCGCCTCTAAGCATTTGGCTCACTCAATGAAAGCAATCTCTACTAAATGGTAATGGGCCTCTGCAAAGTGGCATCATCAGTGTTCTTCATTTCAGATGAACTGCTACTGTGTCACGCCTTTAAATATACCCCATGCTTAAATATTAATAACAATCTGGCCATGCAGGCAATGAGAGGCCTAATTCACTTAAATCAATTTTCCTTTGCAACCCCCTTGCACGTAATTCAGTGCTTTAAAGCCTTGTTGTTTGCAGAGGATTATTTTGATTAAATGCTTTTAGTCCCTGAGTGAATTCCCCTGTAGAGGCTCTGGTGGGAGGTGTTGGCATCCACAACATCCTGCCAGCTTTTCTATTCAGTCCAAAAACTGTTCTCCGCGTACAAAACTTCAGAGTGATCTGCTCTTCCATCTCTCCGCGCTCATTCGCTCCTTCTTATTCCCTTCCTTTTTTCTGATTCTCGTCACTTTCGTCAGGAATGAGAAAATGCTAATTGAGTTTAATGAAATTGATATCTATATCAATAGGTCAGAAAACACAAAAGGTGCATATCTGTTTCATTCATTTCAAGTCCCACGTTGCTTCACACCTCAAAAGAAATTCATCACGCTGCCTCAAAGCCTTTCGGAAAGGCTCCTGCCCCCACATCCCACCGCCTCCTCCCCGCATTGGTTGTTACTGTATGTGATAGAAATTGAGACATCTATTAAGCTCGGCCTATTGCTTGGCACAAAAGAGTCTGACATTCTTGAATGAAGAATCCTCTTGTGGTTCAAACCTTTGGATCTCATTACACCAATACTCCATTTGTACTAAAGAAATTCTATCAGTGTGAGCAATTATGTTCAGGTTGGTTTTGCCCAATTTCGTAACTCATATTCAAACCACTCGTCTTGCCGGCTTACTGTCTTACCCTCAGCAGTCTTTGCCTCACCTTGTATTTGTACTTGGTACTCTTCATCTGTAGCGCTTACGCTGTGTATTCATTATATGAGATGAAGCCTTAGTCTACGCAGATACAATATGTCTCCAGGCAAGCACAGTGGCATCGTGAAGAGATGGAGGGATAACAGTGGCTAAAGCTGAGGAGCTCTGTGTCTGTTTTCCCCACATGGCCATCGCCTCTGTTTTCTCTCTATGTGTGTGGGAATGTGTGTTTGTGCTATGGATATTAGCCACCAGAATTGGATTACTCCAGAAGAGAGAACATTAATTTTTCCATCACCTTATCATGGATAGAGGTCCCTTCATCGATTAGATTAGGTTCACAGTGATTTCAGTCAGGCCAAGGTGAGAAATTCAACAAACAACAGAAGAGGATATTTCTAATTAGCTCAGAAAACAAAAACTAAAGTCTGACCGTATACTCCTACGAGCATGTGCTGCAGGGTAGATGTCATCGTGGGTCCACCCAGTTCCAAATTATATTTGGCCTAATCGGGTCGCGTTCCGTTTCTGTAATTACATGTATTGGTACTTTTTTTTTTTAGAGCACTGCTGCTCATTAATTGGTGGTGCATCATGGTGCTGCCAAATTTGGTGTTTTCTCTATATTCGGTCTGCTTGGGTCAACCGTATTTTGGGTCCGGTCTAATTATCCATGGCTCTATTTCGGGCATATTCTAAGTGTCCTCCGGTCTCTCTTTGGAATCATGCACACTTTGGGTCCATGGGTCTGTTTTGTAACCTTGTTAAATTGGTCATTAAGAAAATGCATGCAAATGAAAATTACAAGTACTCCAAAACCAGCTGAAGTACAGTCAGTTTTACATGTTTTAATGTAATTAGTGTTTCAAAACCCAAAGAACAGCAGCAACCTCTGTGCCGTTTCCTAAGTGTTACTGGGTGATGTTAATGTTGTAGGGAGGCTCCACCAGGTAGAGGTAACCCAATCATCATCCACACACCGAGCAAGTGCCAAGAGAAGGTTTGTTGTGAGATATTATAAATGTAGAGAGAAAGAAACTTACAGAGAGAGAGCGAGAGAGCAGTTTTTCCTTTCCCAATTGGACCGAGCTTACTGGGAATCCGCCCAAGTATTCTCATGACCTAATTGCCACAGGCTGCAAAAATAGTTACTGTATTTGTCCTGATTAAGTGTCAGTGTTAAGCTCTGAGTTACCAACATGTGTTTCTGGAATCCAACACCTCTGTCCAGTTCTAAATCTCAGGGACTTGCATGAACATGTTTTCACAGTCATAAAAATCCCACACGGAGCTCTAGTTTCACGGTACAATCACCGTGGCAAAGTGCTAGGTCATGTGTGCAAGGACAATGAGGATGCATCTAAAGTACATTTTGTTCAGAAATGTGCACTTCACTCTCTGGGTTTGGGTGAAGTGGAATATGAAACTGAATATATTGTGATTAATCATTAACCTCTCATCCAGCGATGCTACTCGTCTAATAGATTTGAAATAACTGTGGCAATCACAGCAGCGCACGAAAATGAAAATGACTCACCAAATGGCCAAGAATGTCTAAACCAGGTCAGGAAATAATTTTGTGCTGCAAGAGGTACTCATTGGTGAGCAAGTATTTTCTATTATACCTGAGCTTTATACATGTACTCTACATGTACTCTACATTTATATATGTATTTTATCACAAAGTATGTTCTAAAGATTAAATAACGTCTAAATGTAAATGTACCATTGCAAACATGCTTGATGTGCCTTAACAATATAAGTTAGTTTGCCTTGGACGTTCCAAACTTAACTTTTGGTTTCTGTCTCTTGGTGTTGTCACTGGTACCTTTTTCAGGTGACAGAAAAGAGTTGCTGTGTTTCCCGTCTTGGTTGGCTCCATCCGACAGCATATTTTTCAGAGCATCTTATCTAAGCGCTTTGTCACTTTTGAGATATCCAAACCACTTCCATATGATTGTTGTGTTAGCTCTTTTTTGTCAACAATTTACTCAGCTTTGGAGGATAACTCCAGTTCACTTTCAGCGTTGCTTTCATGCCCCTCGGTTCCCACTCACCGTTCTACTCTTTTCCAGAACATCCACTTTCACTGCTCACAGCTCAAGCGAGGCTTTGCGGTAATAAATGGACATGCACTTTGACGTAAAAGCTAAAAACTGCTTCTGTGAAAGGCTGTTCACTTGATCTGTATCAAGTAAAAAAATGTCCAAAGTTTATCATTGTTAACGACATAGCAAGGTGATACTATATTACATATTTATTTTATTCTTTAGTAAAAGATCCATGTCCTTTACTACCATTTCTACCAGTGCGTCTTTACTGATAAAAAGTCTAAAATTCGGCCCATAGAGTTTGGTATTTTACCATTTTTCTCCGTAGAGACACTGATTTTAAGGAGGCTGCTCAGTCCTCAGGTCAAGTCCTTTGCTGTGGTTGCTTTACAAATGGATAGAGGGATCTTTGTCAGGTTTGACCTGAAGGATGATTTTCTTTCATCCGATCACACAGATGAGAACTTGTGCACTTGCCCAGCTCCCCCGGCAGCCCACCTTTGGGTAAAAGAGGTAAACGTCCCTACCACATTTCCGCTGCTGTAATCAGTTACTCCACTTTGCAGTTCTCCTTGCGGAAACATGTTTGTTGTTTCGCCATGCTGCTTTTTATTTCAGTGAAGTCTTTGTAGCCCATTGAGAGTGCAGTTCAAAATAATCCAAATTATATTTCCTGTGTGTTTTTGTTTTTTTTCTCTCTTGGATTTCTTTGACTTTTCATCAAGTGCTCATTTTAGCTCTTTATGGCTTACTGCCTCTATCCTGCTGTCTGGGTGTTAGTGAGTAAAAGGGTAGTTAGTCACCTTCTCTATGGATAATTGCTTCCATTGAGGTAGAGTAGCCCTGTGATCGTATTGGAGGGGAGAACTTCACACTTATGGGTACACTGGTTGGCACTAATGACGGTCTTTTCTGTATTACAACATGCTCGAAAGTATACTGAAGAGGTGGAGAGAGCTGCATTCATTTCACAAGTACACACTCTGTGTTGCTATTTAGATTTCCACTGACCACTATACGACTGGGCATGTATTGACAACCAACATTTGTGTTGCAACTGTGGTTAAGGACAATGTTAAGACAAGTAAGTGTGTTTTTTTAATTAGAGCAAAAGCAAATTGAGGTGGTGCGAGTCCAGGTTACATTCATCATATGTAATACAAATGTTCTAAATGTGTGTGTTCCTGTTTGTGTGTGTGTGTGTGTGTTTGTATGGAGATGGGGTGTCTCTTTAAGTAGGACAGTGGAAATTGATGGCCAACTCTGAAAGCTGACCTACATAGAGGCACAGACAAACTAGTTCCCTCAGCATGCATGCTGAGCCCAGTTGCTCTGCAGAAAATGCAGAGGAAGCAGACATATTGTATGTTGCTATAACCATCTAGTAAAAGCATACAATTGAAACATCCATACAGTCTCTTATCGTGGTCTTAAAGTAGGTGGGTAGATGCAGTTATTGCCACTACATTTTAAGAAAGCATGTTGCATTTTATCCTGGTATAGAATCATTTTTAAAAATTAAAAATGAGGAAAGGCTAGGAAAGGTTTTTAGTGTTGGAGGTCCTATTTCCAATTTTCAGAAATTCAGAAATGCTATTGATCGGCCAGAATTTCAGAAAAGATGTCCAAATGAACTGATAAGTGCAAACTCACTGGGGCATCGTAAAATGATAAAGGGCCAAGCGTGAAGAAAACAACCATCACATTGAAATCTAATTACATCAATCTACAGTCACATTGTTTCTGTCTAATTGTTCTCTGGCCTGATGCTTTATTTCATTCTGTTTAATAAAAGCTCCTTTGTGACATTTCTCAGTAATCAGTAATGAGTTGTCCTTTTAAAATGTTGTCTCAACTAATAAGTTCCAGCTTCTAAAAGCCTCAGAGCTGCTAAAATTAAAACGCCATGTGTGGTAATTGTGGGCACATTTTAAGCCTGTTTTTCTACTCTACCCCCTGACGTTCGCTCATACAGCCACCTACACACAACTGTATGTTTTGGTCAAATTGAGGGTTGACAATGCTGTACACTGTGCAAACCAAAAGAAGAAGAAGATAGCAAAAGAAACATTTTCTACTCAACATACTAAACCACTTCAGATTAGAAAATGTCCTTTTTAGGGAACCACATATTTCGAGGACTCAACTAGCTAAGACCAATTACAGTATAAAGAATGGAGGTCAAATCCATGACGTCACTTATACAGTAGGTTTCACAATAAGCTCAATAAGTGGCTGCTGCCATGTTTTTCCGCCTCTTGGATAATTTAAAACAGTTGACCTGAGGCATGCTAAATGACAACGCTGTTAATTCTGCATAACTTGTTTGAATGGGTGAATTTAAAAAAATTAATAAGTCAGACTCAGTACAGTTATCATGGATGGGGAAATTAGCTGGATCAAAACTGTTTTTTGTACCACACTGTTTATTTCCACTGTAAAGTTGGACATTTTAATACCTGCACAGACTCGTTCTGTAGCCAGTCTCAAGTGGCCGTGCAAGGAACTGCGGAGGTTGCTGCTTGGCTAAGTGCTTTGTATTGTTGCTAAGATGGGTAATTCTGTCACACACAGATGCTTTTTGTGGTTTTAGGTCTCGTCTTTGTGTGTTTGTAGGTATTTGTTTTATGGATTCATTTTATTTGTCCATTTCCTTGAACCAAACCATGATAGTTGAGTCTTTTACAGGTTCTAACGCAGCCTTATGAATACCGTCTGTGGTGATCATCACTGTCAGGGACCACTTCAATCTAGTCCATATGAAAAGTCCAGATAAATAAAGTTTCCTTCTGATTGGCATAATATTTGTGCAACAAATGAAACAAGAATATGTTGAATGCAAACACCACTTGTCACTGACAAGATCTTTCATGATTCTTTATCACATATTGCCATCTGTCCATGGCTCACCTTCGCTCCCTCTGTGGTAGTCTGCCATACACATTACACCAACCAACTCCAATTCTGAACCTCGGAATCCAGACATATCTTTCAACAACAACAACAACAATACAGGGAGGAGGAATGCATAAAAAAACAGAATGTATTCATGGGGTGATCTTACAGCTAAAGCAACAACATCCCAAGTAGTCTTATCTTGTGAATGTTGTCTTGTCTGAAACAGTGCTCATGGCTCTGTGTACTGTACACTTCAGGGATTGGTTTTACATCGTCTATCTTTACTTTCCCCCGCGGATGTTTCATGCATTAAAGCACTCACATGTATTTGTTTAGGAGATTTATCAGCTGGTGTCAGCTGGAATAAGAGCTGATAGGTTGATCCTTAAATATGTACTGGTTGACACGATGTACTTCTGCACTGATAGGATATAAATATAGCAAAAAGGCTGTATATTTATTTAATGCATGTGGAATACAGACACTCATACTTAGACTCGGCTCACAGAGTAAATGATTTGTTCGGGTTTGCATTTGTTTAAACATTATAAGGATGTTAGATCAGCCTACATGTACCAAAGCAACATAAACTATCTTTTATATATGCCACAAAACCTACAGAACAGCTGACAGCTGTTATTTCTGTTCCAAGTGTTAAGACGGGAGACGCCTTCCTTCCTAGCCTTCCTTCTTTTTTTCTTTTATTTCTCACGATTTGCCTTTCTGTCCAACAATTATTTGGAGCTCTTCCTCCTTCAGTGGATTGATTTATTACACTTTTCGCAAACTGAATTTGAATCAAATTTCATAGATTTTCAAACTTTGTTTTGCCTTCAACCGTTGACCTTCTCAATACTTTCACAGTGCTGATTCGTCAGTTTACGGGAAGTTTGTATAACAGACCTTTCTTTTTAATGTATTCACTTTTTTAATGAAGAAAGCACATTTCTAGTGACAGTATCACCTCAAATGTGTTCTTTCCTCTATTCTATTTTCTGCTACATGTGCCCTGCGCTGTTAGAGAGTTTGTGGCGTTAACTGTATTAAACAGAGGATTAACGCCCGGGGCTCTGGATCTCTAGTAATAGCAGACGGAAATACTGATCAAAGGCCTCTAACTGTGCCATGGGTGTTCGGACTGCCTCTGTCTGCTTCGCTGCATTACAAGGAGATGGGGCTGGGAGGCTGGGGCACACAGACAAAGACAGGGAGTGCAGGAAGCCTCTCTAGACGTGCTCCTGATTGGACAGGTGAATGTTTGATCATGCATAATTAGGGCAGGATAAACAAATCACTAAGGGGGGGGACATATGAGAGGAGCATTTGTAGCTGTAGGTGACGTAGCAGCTAAGTGTATATATAGTATATAAGTAAGTATGTATGTGAGCATGTATGCACACGTGTGTGTATTCTATGTTTGTGCACGGGCACACGTGCTTCGCTCATCGGGGGGCTGTGTCCCAGAGGACACGTCTGACACTTTCTCCAGGTTGCCCCACTTCCTCGCTCTGTGTTGACGGGACCAGTAGTCTGAGCTGCTCAGCAGCAGGCTCTTCTCATTAGATGCAATATGTAGCCCCTATTTTCAAAGCATTAGATATACACGTTTATGGTTTTTGGATATTTAGGAAGCTGCAGCAACTCAAATAATGCTTATCACCTAAAATTGGCATTAGTTATTATTGTACATGCTGGAATATGAGCCATTTTGTGCTGAAATATAACAGTACTTTAACTGAGACACTTCCTGTTCAATGCTTCATAATGACCTAGAAACGTGTGGGTAATGAACGGCAAGTCTATGCTGAGTATATCACTGATAATACATATATGCTTTACATTCTTATTGCAGTATATTTAGCTGCAGTCATTAGGGAGTTGGGGGATGCCTGATACCCATAGCAGGTGTAAATTTATATCAGCTCGTGCCTCGTGTTCAAGATTACCAGATCTTTACAAGAACTAAAAGCACAGCAGATAATAACGCTCCTCCTACAACCACTTCTACTCCTACCAGCTCATATGTAGGTGTGAAAAACACCTTGAAAGAAAAGACTAGTAATGAGCATGTAACCCAATGTCAGCATGGCTTCTAAAATTTCCTTTAAGTATATGTTTTTCATAAAAATCTGACTTGCATATGGAAGTCATGTCAGGCATCGAAAGGAGAATTTAAATGCGCTTTACATTAGTGGTGAACACATTAGGAATACCGTTTAGTCTCTTAATTTTAAAGCTGCGACACCACTTTTCAAGTCAAAGTCAACTTTGCTGCATCAATTTGCAATTTCTTCTATTATCTGCTTCTGGCAGATTCAGCCTTTTTTCTTTCTTTTTTTTTTTTCCCAGATCGGGGTGGGCTGTGGTGGATGAACAGGGGTGGGTGGGCAGGAGGGGGGGTGAAAAGCATTGAAGCAAACAGAAGCAGAGAAACCTGGAATGAGTGTGAAATAAAGACCGAGTATGATGAAGCTGGTAAAAGGCCGTGAAAGTAGGCTCCCCGCCGATTCTGTGGAGCGACGAGATGAGGGCCAAACCCGCTTCTCGCTAATAAGTGTGAGGAAGTGCAGCCAAGAGGCCTCAGCCTGTAGCCACACAACACCTATTATCAGCCGTCCTACCAGACATCCATGTGTTTCCATTTGCAGGGTATTGTTTAAGCTGTGGGAAGGTTCTTCAGCGTGTGAGCGTGTTGACACCTCTCTCCTTGTGTCTGTCAGTGCTGACAGTCTTTAATAGTCTCGTGGAGGTCGGCCTCCTGCCATGTGCGGATAGTTGGAAGAGAAGGGGCATACACGAGGACAATATCGCTCTGCTGACACCCCGCAGGACGAGGATGGGAGAGAGGAATGCTTCTGTTGGTGCTATTTTGTGGCCTGTAATTGTCTGTAAGGTCTGTAAAATAGGATAGTAGTGCAAAGGACTGTACTGTAATGGCAGGGCCAGAGGTTCAGACAGTCCACAGAGGACTGACCAAGAAGTCATGTGCTGAGCCGAGGAGAGAGGAAAAATAGGCATGTTTGTTGTTGCGTGTGTCTTTTGTGTACATGTACAGGACGCGTTCCAACAGTAGTTTACACTACAGCAAATGTCTTATTCTTGTTCATTTAAACAGATCCAGTCATGGGTGGAAGAGCCCTGCTGGTGGTGTCTGTGGTGGTGTGGTTTGGCCCTGACCCCAGTGGATATAATGGTGCAGTGGAAAATGTCCTGTCAGTTGATGGAGGAGCTGCCTGTAGCAGCAGGAAGGAGTGTGGCAACAAGGGCCATGTGTGTTAACCTCTTTCCTTGTCACTTTTTTCTGTCTTCCTCCCCCCCTCCTCCTCCTCCTAACCCCTTCTACTTTCATCTCCACCTTTTTTCGCTTTCCCTCCTCAACCCTCCCTCCAACCCCCTCCACCTAGACTCCACTCCCTCTACCTACACTCCTCCGTGACAAATTACTCCTGGCGGTTGATTTGTTGGTTGTCAAAAGTGCTCCTTGCACTGGCATGAAGGTGGGGTGAGCAGGAGAAGAGGGTGTAGCCCCCCCCCCCACCTTCACGAACACACACATACACACACATACAGTACATACATACACCACCCCCCACATCACACGTGTGTGTCGCCACAACTGAGTGTTGAGACGTCTCAGTGGAAATTGATATTCTGTCTCATAAGATCTCATCAGATTAGATGTTGTCCATGTTTAATCAGCTCACACATTAGGTTTCCAACCCTTCTTTTGACAAGGCTGTTTTGATATGTTCTTGCTTGTGTCAGTAGCGGAGGAGAAGGTTTGAGGAGAATCTTTTGTTATTTGTGGAGGAGGAGCTGGAGGAGGAGCAGAGAGGAAAGATGCGAGTGAGAGATAAAGACTTTAAATGCCAGTGTTTGTGATAGGCTGGCTAGTAAGCAGCAGCTCGTAACAAAGAAATCTGTCTTTCTCTGGATGATCTGATGAATTAATAGAATAAGCTGCTTAGGAGGCTAATGTATTATAGCACACCTCATTTTGTCACTTCTGCACGGGTGTGAATATGAAGACACTGTAGCTGCTAAATATTTACCAAACAGCACGCATACGAGCGGGGGTGACCGAAATACATGATTTTATATTGTCATATTAGTGTGATATGATCAGTATGGCAAACTGTTTATATCCAAACTGACCGAATGGGAACTGACTTATCGAGCGAATTAAATACCTGACAAATGAAGGTATTTTATTACATTGATTCAAAAATCCTGGGAATCCAATATTGCCATAAAGCAGTCCTGTTCATTGATCCACAACATAGCCAGAAATGGCCTAATAGAGCCAGAGATATTAAAGGAATAACTACCTCAGTATAGACCAGAACTGCAACAATTCGTCGATAAATCGATTGCTTGATCAGCAGAAAATGAATGGGCAGGTTGTTTTGAAAGAAAGAGGCGCAAAAACACGAAACATTCGCCGGCTTCAGCTTCTCTGGTGTTTCATATTTTGTGCTTTTTATCTGCTTTGCAATCAACCGCTTTCATCGTTAACCGCGGTTTAAGACAGTCACGGTTTCATGACCGTAAAGGCTCAGCTACGACGAGTGTTTCCGTCACTCACAATCAACGAAGCTTTCAGTGCAACATAAACTAATGTAACACAAAGAGGGAAAAGGTGTAATCCCCTCAAAGGCAAAACACCTGCGCAAGAGATGTTCTCAATTTTTTGCTCCTCGTGTGATGCATCAGTAGGGTTGTGAAATTAATGCATTCTAGACTGTAAATAAATAATCAAAATCTATAATCGTTGCGCCCCTATTTGTAACCTGAACATGTCTGGGTTTTGGTTGCACAGATCAAGGTATTAAAAACACTGTGAGGGGGCTTTTCTTACATATTTCAGTGGGATATTAACGCAGTAAATAAACATCAGATGCATCAATGATAGAAATAATCATTAGTTGCAGCCCTGGTGTAAAATATAGAGCAAAGCGAATCTCTTTTGTCTGTAGACCCTAGTTTCCAGTATCTGACAGTATGTGCACGATATCAGGCTCTTTGAGAGTCTTCGACCTTGAGATTTGTCCTGTGACGACGATGAGCTGATGCTCCGAACACACTGATGTGCGTTAACTCGTACACGCAGGACAATATCCGCCATCATTCAGCTCAGTCAACAAGTAATATTTGAACTGTTGTCTCCCATTAGTCCCTTTTCACGTTCAGTAAGTGACTGTTTTTACTGTATCGTCTGACGTTCCATGATAATAAATTGATGGCGCTGTCTGTGGAGTGTGTGTGGAGTCAGTCAGATGGCTGTTGTCTGCAGTGACAGCTGTTTAAGCTCAATCTGAGGTGATTTTACTTCATCGTCGGGTGTTTGGCATTTTGAAAAGAAACTCATCTCCTTTCAGTCCCACTTGCTGCTTTATTCACTAACTGTTTCTCTTTTGTGCAGTTTCCTCTTTTGCAAAAGTAATAGAATATCAGTTTTCCTTTCAACCCCAGCCATACAGAAGCTAGATTGCTTTATGCATTGCCATCAAAACACAGAGGATAGCATTGCAATCCACTTGTGTTCAAAAGTCTGAAACCATCTTGTCTTTCTGTCTTTGTGTTAAAAGAGGGGTTAAGCTTTTATCCTATAAATATGGCACGAAAATCCCACTGTCAACGACGCATTCATTCTAAGGCCTGCATTAACATAAAAACGAGGGCTTGTTATACAGTGAGATTTCAATAAAAAGAACACAAAATGCATTTAATGAAATTCAGATGCTGGGCCCTAGCTCCCTGAATCTCATTAAATGAGCTTTGTGCTGTTTTTCCATCTTCTCTTTGTAGAAGAGGTCCTCGAGTGCCCTTAATAATGTGGCAGATTTCATCATATTCCTGATTTAAAGAGGACAATGTCTGTCTTGTTCGCTTGTTCTCTTCCATGCCCAAGCCAATCTCCACAGATGTACTCGCACAGTTTCTGGATCCTGATAATATTCCATCTTGTGGTGCATTTTCTTTTAGTCACTGGAGTTTTGTTAAGGTTCTCCACTAACCCATTCTCTCTCCCTCCCCCTCCCTTCTCTGTTTCTCTGCATAGGATTTGGTTTCATAACTTTTGAGAGTGAAGACATCGTAGAGAAAGTCTGTGAAATTCATTTTCATGAAATCAATAACAAAATGGTAAGTCCACTCATTTTCTTTTCTTTTTTTTTTTCAATTCCAGGTGGGCGTTGAAGGATTAATATTTGATTTCTACTTTCCTCTAGTATTAATGGCAGTGGTGGTCTGTGAGTGTGTGTGTGTTCATGTTCATATGCACAGGCTAACACACATACACAGACTCTGTGGGTCTCTGGGTCTCAGGGATGGGAAAGCAGTGGTGTGTACTGCCCACAAACCGTGAAATTGTGTGGCTGAGTTCTGCCTGTCAGGCTGAGGGACGGGAGAGTGGAGCCTGTCCCTCTCTCTCCACACACACACACACACACACACACACACACGCACACAGGTGGAGATGTCCAGGGAGGCAACAGGGAAGCTACTGGCAGAGACAGAGTTCATTAGTCAGGGATTAACACCTTCCACAGGGTCCCAGTGATGCTTGTTTTATTTACACCGGTAATATGGTCATCTCAGAGGATTCTGCAGACTTCAATAGCAGTTTTCTAAGTCATCATGTCACTTATGATAATTGACAGGAACCAACTTAGGTGTAGCGAGTGTGACATTAGGTCCTCCTTCACCCAGTTCCACCCCGCAAGCCTCCTGAGAGATCCTGCATCATTTGAGCGTTTCTGCGGACTGTGATTGACTGGAGGGAATACTTGTCTGGCTGCCGTTCAGGCAGACTCCTTCCTCTGCTGCGTGTCTTCACTCTCTTCCAGCCCTTTTCCTGAAACTGGCTGACTGACTGGCTGTCTGACTGACGGGGCCAGTGTAGTAGAACCATGTTCACCAGGGACCAGCCCAGGTCACATATGACCCCCAGTATACATCCCTCCCGTGTCTCTGCACGGCGTCACAGTCAATGTTCAGGACTGCAACCAAAAAAAAAAAAAAGCCAAGAGTGTGACAGAAATAACTGTATGCGTGTGGAAGATATTCTGTCACAATCAAATGTCTCAGATCTTTTGACATGTAGGCATCGCAGTCTGTGAACACACATCAACATGAAGCATGAATGCACATGCCAGAGCCTCTATTTATGCACACAAAGCATAACAATGGCTGCCGATGCTGTCAATTCTTGATTTCAAAAACTATTTAAACCTTTTTTTTTTTGCACAATTTCTCATTTTACAAAAACAGTTAACAAGACATTTTGTTTACTAACAACTCTGATATCAGATCCCTCGAGTACATTGAGGTTGTCCCTCCCCAACTTCCACCATCCAGAACAATGAGGCTCATTTACGTCCAACTCACAGCCAATTTGTCAGAAGTTCTAATTAGATAATAATTGGATTGTAAACACTAGTGCTAGTTTGGAACATAGCAATCATTATTAATTTATAAAATACATTTTCTTTCTTTAAACTAAATGTACATTGGCTGTTTTCACAGCACAGTATTAATTAATAAGGTGTTCAGGTCAATCAGTGATAAAACAGTAAACAATAAATTAAACACAAAATGATGCAACAGTTCTGTCAGTAAGTCCAACACAGGCCTCATTTGAGATCAGAACATCACTGCTGTTAGATGTCGCAGCAGTATCTCACACCAAAACAAAAGACCACCAGCCTCCATTGACAAAACCACTAATTTTACCTCACAGATAATCGTAAATCACACGCAAACTGGACCAAAACAAGGTAAAACTCACCAAAACCATCCTTCTTAGTCTTTCCAGCAATCAATGCTGCTGGTTTGGTCGACATAAACATGTAATTCACAGGGTTATGTGTGAAAATATTTGACAAACCGGCTGCAATGGTGGCAAATACGCCCCCAAAAAGTATGTTTTTCCTAGAGACACATGCTTCCGAACTTGCAAAATCACCAGCAGCAAAGTTTTGTAAGGCAAAGTTGTGTCTTACTGTTTGAACAGAGATACACCTAAATTAATTCCTTTTTTTTTTAAATAGGGGGCATGGGGGATTTCTGCCTCAAGACATTTTTCAAAATAAAAATAACTTGCCTTCCATTCATTCTCTTTGACTGCAAAGGTTGTACCCTTTATTTGTGTATTGCAACTGCAGTCATTATTATTCTTATTAAAGATTGATTTTATAGAAATACATTTATAAAAGGGTTATAAAAATGTTATTTTTTACATAGTTATTTTTGTTTTTTCATCCTCTGCTCTTGCCAGCAACATCAAAGCTCTCTCTGATTTATCATCTAACAGTCAGTGTTTACATCTGACTTGCCAATGTGTCACGGTCACCATTATTGTTATCCATATTCAGTAAAACCTTGCTGCTGAAGAGCTATGTAAAGTATAAGATAAGAAGTGAGGCGTTTTGGCTGGAAGCTGTATTCTCCCCCAGCTGTGATGTGATGTGACACAGTTTGTGACACGTTGTACATCGCAGGGTGTGGCCAGAAAATGCATCAGATGACAGCAAAAACAATATTCATAGCCCGTCGCTATTGGATCATAATAGAAAATGACACTTATGGAAACCACGTGACCTATCTGGGAACGTCAGAAACCTTAACATAAAAGATAACAGAAAGATGAGGATTACTGAGGGAACACAGTGTGAAAGGACACAGCAAAGGACAGTTTCCAGAGGCTTTTGTCACCTTTGTAAGGGTCCCTCCTGGCAGCACCTACTGCAGTCCCCCTCAGATCTCCTACAAAGTGCTGACATCTTGGAATGTCGGCAAAGAGAGAAGAAAGTGGAGTGTGTTAAGGCTTTACCTTAGTCGCACAGAGGAGAGAGTACTGGTTATCCAGTGTCTGGAGCACCAGCACACAAAATAAAAAATGCCTCCTGTCTTCATCCTTATGAAGTACTATACAGAAATAGACCTCATCCATCCTCCCCGCGAGTGTTATCTAAGATGGTTCTTGAATAATTGATGCAGACAGAAATTCCACCCCACTTGGGAGGGTTGTGGATGTACAGGGCACCCCACCTTCTCCTTGCCCAATTCTCTCAAGGGCTCTGGCAGTGTAGTGGGTCAATGCCCACTCAGATGTGAGTGACTGGACCTTTTAGTGACTTGGTCAATCACCCTATGTTCATGTGCCGCCGAGGCCTCGCTCTCAGGAGCACTTCCTTCCTGTCAGTTTGAGTTATGCCTCATATATAATTAAAAATAGGGTGCTGCTTAGCAAGACGAGCTCTCAACCTGGCCCACCAGCTGCACTGACTTCACCATCGCTCTCACCTCTGGAGACTGCCCCGTTTTAGCAAATGCAGGATGTGATAAAAGTATGGATTATCCTGTACAGGGCTCCATGGACTATAGAAACACCCTTTAGCTATAGCAGTATAAAAACCAGTAAATATTTTGGAGTAAAAATCAATACGCAGAAGATGGCCCTACAGTTTATCACACCCTCTGGTTTCCGCATATATGAACGTCTATATCACACTGTAGTAAGACAGCTTTTTAACACGGCAAAGGAAAGGTTATGAATTCCATTTTCTAAGACAGGAGTCCCTCTATCACTTTCCACCCCGCCGTTATGCGTGTGCAGCTAATTCATAATAACACCTATCAAGTATTGGCTCTGATGAGCGAGCAGTGTGCCATTAAAATGGACTCACATTGGTTTTAGCCAAGTGCTTCAAGGTAATGTTCTTTAATGTGTCATTTTTAATATTCAACAGTAGCGAATGATCACAACAGGAGGGAGGAATTTTCTGTTAGTCGTCAATTTCTCACTGTGTCTTCCTGACATGACCAACCAATTACTGCGCTGAGGAGAACAGGCTCTGACCGTCCCAGGTACTGAGGAAAGAACTAATGCAGGGAGGCATTTATATCAGCCTTTAATATATAGATACAGATGTACTCTGCATATTATTGTGATATAAGCAGAGCTGAGAAAGAAAAATAGCATCATATAACCCATAAATTTTTATAGGTACAGCATTTGTTTCTTACAGCATATTGTGTTTTTTTTGTGTCTTTTCCCCTTTGGAGGAGGATGAAAGCATTGTTTTCCACCAAATTCCTTTAACTGTACTCCTCAATATAGTGTCACTTCTAAATCTAAAAATGGGGCACAGAGCATAGTTCATAATTAAGACAATTCTTCTACTAAATAAGACACTTTTAAAAACCTGTTAGGACTCAACCCATGTGTAGGTTTCTATACCAGTTTCAAACTCACCTTGTAAAGTGTTTCACAAAGCCACAGAGACACAAAGAGAAGGGGGAAAAGTGAAAAAGTGAAAGTTGCAGTAAGTAGCTGGAGTTGAAAGCATTGTATTGTAACCTGATTAGACTTAGAGATTTTCGAGGCAGTAAAATGTCGAAATTGGCAGGTAAGTACCCAGCTCGGTGTTCCAGTCAGCCACTAATAAACTTAATAAAACACACTCCAAGTACTATACCAAAAATAGTGAATCTTCAGTAACAAACAGTACTAAGGTAAAAAACAGTCACTACCTGAATGGACAGGTAGAGGATTGCTTCAATTAAATTCATGCTGTGGAGAAGATAAACAAGTAGATTGTGTTTTTCATTCTAAACGTGCATATAAATAAACTTTGTTACAAAGATTTGAATCGAGGCAGGATATTATACAGTTTAAACAAAATGTGATGATGTGCAACACATTGAAACTCCATATTTAACTGAAAATATAAGTTTATTGTGACAATTTATCAAATGTTGAAACTGTAAAATTGCATATTATTTCATTCATAATGTTATTTCTAACACAATATAGCCTCACTCAAAAATAAAATACATCAATTTGGTCAGACACAAACCAACCAGCCAACCAAGTTCAACAGTAAAGAGTTAAAGAGATTTTGATTTTTATGTCAAGCCATATTATTCAACTGGGTGAAGTTATGCTTTAGTGCTCAAGGAAGTGATAATCTTTGAACATAATGCTGTAAAAGAGCCAATTTGATGTTTACAAGAGACATTTACTCATCGTATTTTTCAGATGATCCTAAGATAACATTTTCCAACAGTGGTGCTAATTTGATTTGATCAATCTGTGATTATACATTTAGTTGTGACAAAGGCTCATATGTATGCTATCATTATCTTGTAACCTGTAAGCTATGTCTATAAACAGTAGGTTATCTGTGACCAGCTAACAAAACATAATTGCTTTGAATTAAACCCACGTTCTGAGTTTGTGAGTGCCAGCTGTCCCACTTCTGCTGTTGTGTGTCAAACCTGAAAACCAATCAGTTGCGCTCTTGATGAACATTAAAATTTACAGCTCTCAAACTAGGCACCATGAAGTGTGTGCGTTCACCTAGGTCTGAAATAAATCACCCCTGGACTTGGTTATAGCCATGGTCTAAGGTAGCCGTCATGATTATGAGGGAGAGAAACTTCAAGTCTCTGGGTTGTTGAAAATGTCTTTGAAAATATTTTTTTCAAAGAGTGGAAATCTTTAACAGTGTTTGAACATCAAGAGCCTAATAAGAAGTAGGACCACCCTTCGGAGCAGTTCAGTCTCTCACCGAGCGCTGCCTTACATGTTCTGGACTGTAAGTAATTGGATGTTTACCCTTCATTGAAGAGAGAAAGCTTTGAGGGATGAAGGAGGTGGAAATCCACTTCGCATTCTGCACTCCGGGACGTTCCATAAAGGCTCAATGATGTTCAGATCTGCTGATTGAGGAAGTGATGGAAGCCATTTGACGTCAACCTGATGATCATGGCATTACTTTTGAATGTGTCTCTCAGTGTGTCTGAGGACAATATCATCATGGAATACAGAAGCATGTCAAAGGGAACAGTTTTGGCACCACAGGGAGCACCTGGTCCTTAAAATGACCTCGTATTCCTTAGCTTTTACATAACCATGCAGAGATATCATCAGATGTAATGACTCTTGTGAGATTGCTGGCTATTGAAGGCATCATTTTGCTTTATCCAAAACTTCTGCTACTATTATGATATGTTTACCATTTCTCTGTTGTCCCTATGTTTTTATTGACCATGGATACAAGCAGTTTAAAATGGAAGCTGTGCCGTAAATAACCCGCTTTATAAAACACATGACACTGCAACCAAAATCTGTCTTTAAGTATCAAATACTGACCCCCTGGAGACTTGTAGTTGGACCTATAATGGAGAACAGAGGTAATGGAGCCATATAAACATCCAAAGGCCAACAGTACTTGCTTGTCAGTCTTAACTCTAGGACTTCTAAGTGTTTGGCCTGAGAGTAATTCACAAAGCATTTTAGCTCTAAAAGTAGATCCTGTCTGAGAGAAGTTAAAGGTATTCCTCAGAATCAGTCAGCTGCTGCAGGTAGTGCACCCTGTCACGCAAATGTTTTGGACTAATACAATGATAGATAACTTACAAAAGCATATTTTGATGATGGCATGTCAATAAAATCATCCCACACACAGGTCAAAATCAATCCAATACCACAGACGATGACAGTTTGTATTGCAGAAGAATATTTCAGCTGCACTCTTCAGACATCAGTTCAAGTGTTCTACAATCAAACATTTAATAAAACGTGCTTCGTGGCCATTTGCTGGATGTACTCTAAAGTATTTTGGATCAACAGAAAGTTATCATTTGCTGATACAAGATCATACAAGTAAATAGCAGTTTGTATAACATCTAAAATGTTTTAAATGACACCTACTTACCTACTAGCCTACCTTCCTCAATTTGTTTGTTGTGCTCCTCTGCCATAATTAATTCTAATTCGCTGACACACACCCGTCACCCTTCAAACCAATCACTGAAGACATTGTGAGTAAATTCATCCTTAAACATGACATAATCCTTCTCTTGGCTTAGGAGCTTAGGAATTCTCTCAGCCTCAGTACTTTAGTAAAAGTTGCTCTCAGCAGCTCGGTGAATTGCTCTTAAGAGGAAACTTAGGATCCTTTGGCACCATTTCAGAGAGTGGTGAGTGAACACCGCCCCTGGTCATCTTAGATTCACAGAAATTACAATATATTTCTCATTTTAGGGTTAAAAGGCGAGGAAAGTATCAAATTGTCTATAGAAACTTCTTAAAATTCAATTTTATGCTGTTCATCAGTAGCTTCAGTGAAGTCCAAACATTTCTTCAAAGGAATGGCTAAATGTGCTGCAACTGAATCATTACACATGACCCTGTCAAGTATGCATACAAAGACGTACCCTTCTTCATAGACTGCATGTGTCTAGATTCCCTTTAAATTGACCCTTTGCACATACAACACTGGTGAAGGATTTAGCTTAAATCAAAAAATAACACGGTTATCATTCTGTTCTTTAAATAAACCACTTGGTAAATGGCAGTGAAAAGCCTTTTTTCTTAAGTGAATAACCCCTCACCACCATGCCTGATATTGTGCATTCAGAGCCGTGACATTTCCTAACTATTCAGTCTATGTGTTTTGACTGTTCAGCTGGGAGTGGGAGCTGGAGTAAATGAATCTCACAGTTTCTTTTATTCAGTCTGCCAGTCTACTGATGGAATCCATTCACTAGTGAAGCTAATAGTAGCCATACACCTCCCCCTCTACACACACACACACACACAACACTCGTCCCTGAAGGACAACCATTGCCGGTCCATCCCGCCCACACCCTCCCGTTATACCTACAAGGTTAATATGTATAGGAGATGTATTGAAAAGGTCGTAACCAGAGCGTCTTTCCGCTCTGTATCACAGGGTTTGTATATGAAAACAGAGGCAGCTTTTTGTTTTATTCCTCATGGGGGGGTGTATTCCTGCACTGTTCAAGTAATACATGAGAAGATCTACAAGTGCATGTGTCTGAATGTTTGTGTGCATATATGCACCTCATTATTTCAATGTCAAGCTTGGTTATCGGTTGATATCTTTGAAAGAACAATAACCTCGGCAAAAAGGCACAAACCCTGGTTTTGTAACCAGAACAAGACAGCAGCAGAACAAAATCAAATATTCTGCAATGATAACAAAATGTTGTTGTTTTTACCAGGGACATTTTTTACATTAAAAGCCTTTACATTGTACTAGGAAATAGAGAATGAATGTATCAACATGCCTTTTAATCTAACCTTTTAACTGCAGAAAAATGTGGTTAATTAGAGCATTAGTAATAACTTCAGATTGCTTTTTTTTACTTTAAAACGTGAGTGTCCACTGGCTACTGTATGTCAACACCTGTCTTCTTATAGCACACAGCTTTTTGGGGTCATTTCCTTTTGTTGCTCTGGATTACTTTTTACTCCTGACAAACCGGGCTGCAGGTTTCTTGGACGACATCCAAGGCCCCCCCCCCTTTTTTTCTTTTTAAACAGCTGTATGCAGCACTCCTCTGGTGTCTGATAGATTACTCCAATCACTCAAACTAACACAGTGAAGAGAGTTTCCAGTTGTTTAGATTTTGATGCTCCAAGCAACCACTACCACAGTTTTCAAATAACTTTTAAAAGATTGACTGTTTCTAATAGTGTGTAGGCTCTATTTTTCTAGTTTTATGAGTGACACAAATCTTAAAGATAACTATCACCTGCAGTGTCAGTGCAGTAGTGTAGGAGAAAACATCTCAATATATGTTGAAAGCACACAGGTTGATGTAACCATACCTTGTCAACATTGTGTGGCAGGAATTCACTTTACCAGTCAGCTGTCGTGCAAACTGTAGCTCTCTGATCTCCTCTGTGCTATTTGTGCACAAAATGGTGAAACCATCCGGGCAGTGAAAGCAACGCAGGTTAAAGGGGGTGTACCTCATAGAACATCAAGAGTCCTTGGACAAGTTACTCCAGTGTTTTCTCACAGAGGCCTGAAGGTTAAATCTGCAAAACCTTCCACCCAGCAAAATTTGAATCTCTGCATTCACGATTGCTTAACCTTTGCAGTGCTTAGTTGTCAGGCTCAGAATTGTCTTGCCGTCCTCTCTGTTCTCTTCTCTTTGACTTAGTTCACTCTTGAAAGCTCATGCCCTCCCTCCCTCACACACTCCTGTGCGTTTGAAGCAGGTGAACACCCACATGCTCACACCAGCACAGATCCTGGCTCCTGGCTGGTTTTAAAATCCATGACAAGGAGCCCTCTCTCTGAATATCAAAGACCCGCATCTGAGAGCATGTAGGCATGACTCACACCCGGGTCTGTCTTACTCCCAGCAGGCAACTGAGCATCCAACTCGGTGGATATGTCGGGGGCTACCGGAGGACGCCGATCAGACACTGTCACGTCTCCGGTGTGGGCAGAACTCGGCTGTATTTGTCACCCTAGCTATGTGAACATGTGAAAAAAAAAAATCCCAGCAGTGTATCGAGATTTCAAACAGACCCATTTGTCCCATCCGAGTTCCTACTTCCACGCTGGGGGTCATTCCCTGACGATAAGAGCGCCTGTGCTCTCTTCAGCACAATGTCAAAGCTTTCCATGCAAGCAAGGAGGGCAGAGTAGCTGTGACAGCTACAAAGTGGCTGAGGGAACTGTGTACTTTAGTTGGTCTGCTTCAAATGAAAGGGCTGCTAACAGCAACAAATCACAGCTGTGCAACGCAGCAACTTTCCCTCTGTGATAGAAACCTTTTTCATTAGTGTTCCCTCTTTACATTTCTAGCTCTCTGCTGGATACACAGAGCATGTTACACTATTCATTTAACACAGCCCCTTCGTACCGACATGAAGTTTATTTCAGTTTGGCAACTTGCAATAGCTTGTCGTGTCTGCCACCTTGCATGTGTGTACATGTGCACGAGTTTGTGTGTGAATAGCAATGTGCACCGCTGGCCTGTCAGAGTTGTGAGCCTATTTGTATGGATGCCGGGCTGTACCTTGGTTGAGGTGTACACAACACTGGCGCAGTAGCCTGTCTTGTGCAGCAGGCCAGGATGACATGTGAATCGCAGCAGCCGAGAAAGCCCTGCTTAAGTGGAGGCAGTAGGGAGAAGCAGGCGAGAGCCAGGAGGCAAACAGACAAACAGATGGACAGGCTGATGCCAAGCAGGCAGTGGAGCAAATAGATTGTGCAGCATGGTGAACAGACTCAGCCTACCAAAGAACAACCAACAGACACAAGACCATGCCACCCTTGTCAGCCGATCGCGCTTCTCTATAATTCATCGAGATAGGATAGATATGTGGTAAATAGGGCTCTCATCTTCCTCCTTCTCCTCATCTGCCCCTGTCACATCCCTCATTTGATATGTGTTATGTAGGAGGAGGAGATGTCAGTCTTGCAAGATGGGAAATGAACAAACCTGCATGTGTGAGAAGCGGAGTGAGAGAAAGAAATGCAGGAGGGAGATGAGTGTTGCAGGTGGAATTGGACGGTGGGGCACCGGGGATTTCAGCGCTGGCAGACGCACACAAATACACAATGCACAAATAAAAACGATGACATCATCATATTCAGTTTTAAAACCCACGTTTTGTATTTTTTTTGACAGGCTCCAGATATTAAACACACTAACCCCGGCAAGACCTGAGTTAAATGAAAGGGTGAACGAATAGAGATTTTGTCGAGAGATTATTGCTTTTGAGATTGTCCTGTGTTTGGGTTAAACAAAGAACAGCCTTTCACAAAGAAGCTGGACATACTGCCACGCAGCGGGACCGGGGTAATGGCATTGCAGAACAGAGCTTCTCCTACCTTGATGTCTTAGAAACTCTTGGAAAGAATTAAGCTTGTATTTCCCTGAGGCATTGGGCACATGCTCACTGGAGCAACAACCTTTGCTTTAATGCAGGAGGAGCATGATTGTAAGTTTTCCTTAGAGACTCTCCTCTAAAATGCGAGGTGCTCAGATTGACTCAGTCTTGTTTTTCTCTATGGAAAACATCTAGCGCTGTGCAAGTCAAATAGAAAACCACCCTAAAGAGCTGAGACAGCCCTGTCAGATCTGTCTGGTTGTGTACCCTGCACAGTCTAATGGTTTGTCCGTGTGTTTCTGTGTGTGTGTGTGTGTGTGTGTGTGTGTGTGGGTGTTTGTCTGTCTCCATAGGTAGAATGTAAGAAGGCCCAGCCCAAGGAGGTGATGTTCCCACCAGGTACACGAGGGCGAGCCAGGGGTCTGCCCTACACCATGGATGCCTTCATGCTGGGGATGGGCATGCTGAGTGAGTCTCTTACACAGTAACACATAAATGTTTTAAATCATTCTTAAAGGGTCCATCAAGCAACAGATTAGGCTAGATTTTACTAGTTTTCAAATAAAAACATAAAATGTAAGCTGTGTTTTGGGGGGGAGGGGGAAGAGCAAGAGTCAGACACGCACGCCATTCAGTCATCAATTTCTACCTTCTGAAAAAAAAATCCGACTTATGCAAACTCTCATCTAGATAGCCCCATTAGGTGGGCGCTGCCCCTAATTAGGCTGCTTCAAGGTGTGCCACCAGTGGCCACTGTGGTCTATTTCTGGTCGAGTCTGGTACAGGCAGCCCCTGGGCATATAGGAGCAGACCAGCACATTATCAGGCTAAATGAAGAGGAAAATTGGTGTAATGTCATATTAAGGATTCATCACTGTGCCCCCCTTAATGGGTAATGAAGGGGACACACATGTCAGGGAGAGATCTCATCTACAGGGACCTCAGCTGCTGGCCCACCCCTCTTCATTACCATCCAGCCCATGCCTGTGGCCCTTTTTATTTAACACTATTGCACTCTCCCCCTCCCTGCTTCCCTGCCCGCCCACTGTCTGTCTCTCGATCTATCTATCTATTTATCTATGTGACTGTCTGTCTGTCTGTCGTTCACATTTCCTATGCATATAATTTGTATGTGCGACCCAACCAAATGGATTTGCCCCCACATAAAAGATTTATTTTTTTCCTTCAAAAGCAAAAGAGACATGCAGCTGATTGTAAGAGACTCGTTTTTTTGCCGTGCAAGTAGCCCCTCCCCCTCCCTCTTGTAGCAGGTGCAGGCAGAGACATAGTCATGCATTTTTATCTGCACCAGGTAACACAATGTTTAAAGCAGCTTTTAAAGTCGATAGCGACTCATATTTAGCACTTGCTTATTTTGCATTTTCTTTTTTTAAAAATGTACAGGAACCAGTGGATTCAACCAAATCCCGAGCTGTGGAACTGATAAACATTAAGCGCCGGTAGAATAATCATCTACAGAATCTATTCATCTATTCCTGTATCGATATATAAGTGCAGAAAATGTCAGGGTTATTCCGGAGTTGACGTTGCCACAAGTTCTTCTATCAGCTCTATCTAAGTCGTTCAGTCGCATCTCATCTGTTTGAAGTATTCAACAATCAAAGTGAACTTTCACAGCTTATAACGGGCTAACATGTCTGTGAAGAGGACAGCGCTCTTCCCCTCCATTGGGAGACGGCAGGCAGGAAGGCAGTGATGTGCTCATGTGAGAATATTAACAGCCAACTTGTTTGGAGACATTCTTATCTAAATGAAATTGGAACAAGGACAGCGACACATTCCTTTATATAATTTGCATTTGGAAAAAGGGGACCCAAGGCTCATTATTTAAGAAAGTGTAAGCTCCTTTTGTGCCAAATCTCATTAAAGCCATCCCTAGCTCCTTTGTTTACTGCCTCTAATCGAGGCATTTATCTTTATTGTGTTGCGCCCGATGTATGTTTACTGAAATTAATACACATTTGAGCCTGGGCGAGGTATGGGTGTACCAGATGGATAATTGATTTTAAAGTGAATCAGAACTGTTGAGCCATAAAATAGGTACATTAGCATGCATATTAATAAGGCAAATAAGAGCACTAAGAGGCTGCCACCAGGCCAGACGCCATGGCAGGCTTCATTTATTTAAATGGTGGCAAAGACAGTGGGTTCTCTTTCTTTCTCCTTCTTTCTTCTTTCCTCCCGCACTCTTGCAATATTCGTAGCTCTGCACATACTAAGAATTTCATGAGATAGTAGCTTAACTTAGCATGCGTCTTCATCCACTTTCCCGACACTTTCATATGGCTCCCTATAGCTCTCTCCTTAGACAGTCCGCGCGCACATCTGGCGGCAAATTCGTCATTTAGTAATGCGAAACCTCCTTGTAATGCAGTACATCACACTCAGGAAAATGGTTTTGCCATTTCAGAAAATGTTGAAATAAGGGAGTATGAGGAGCTGTGGTATCTAAGCCAGCAATTTCAGTTTGGCATTTATTCTGTTTGACAGTAAGACAGTATCAAACACATAATATCCAATATTTTGCGGTCCGTGATGGCTTTTCATTGTATCATATCACAGTTCCTTTCAGACCAAACAAACAATGAGGGGTTTTGTGAAAGCTATCCATCTGTAGCTTCCTGGTTGATGACTTCTCATCAACAGCTGATGAGGATTTTTTTTCCCTCTCTGGCGTAGCCTCCGTCCTACTTCATCCACACCAGGTTAAGGTTCCCTCCACAGCCTCTCTTGAGTTGCATTTCTTTTTGTCTGTGAGTGAGGGGAAAGGTTCTGGGAGAGGCATTTTCCCATTGGGTCAGGAATAAATTGAACTTTTTCATGGACAGCAAACACTGATTAGATATTTATGACCAAGGTCAACCTTTCTGATTCCAGCTGGCACAGGCTCTGAGGCATACAGAACAGAGCATCCACACACATGCTCACATCCTTACACACACACACACACATGCACGCACATAGCCCACATACTCACACACACACACACAAATATGCACATATAACACACGCATACAATTGCATATATGTCACCTCTTGACAGAATTCAGACATTTATAGCTCCATCCTTACTGCAAAGCCGTGATTCCATACAACACATGTATTGCACAGGTAATTATAGTAGTGTGAATTTAGAAACATCTGCATTGTGCAAGTATTCGCAGCTGAAAAGTTACAATCGAAACATTTAGATAGTTACATGACAGCAGCCAATTTATCAGGCTTGTACATATCTAACAAGAACTGAGGACATTAAAGCCTGAAAGAGGTTTCCGAGGTCAGTTTCTGAGGTGTAGCTTACATGCAGCGAAGTGAGTTATCAAGGTTAGCTCCAATGATTCATTCCTGGCCTAAAGGACTTCCTCTTATGAGGTAATTTAGTCCAGACTTATGGTTGAAGGTGATAATAGCTTGAGGGAAACAGATAAAGACTGAGACATATACCATAATTAGAGGGTTAATTATGTTTATATTACCTTTGATGGTGCTCAAATTCTTCCTAACTCACTTGCTCACCCACCCACTCCACTCAAACGTTCTTGTTTTGTCTGTATCCCACTTCCTCCCGTAGCTGCCTGCTCCCTCACACCCCGTTCCTCAATATGTTGCCCACAGCTGCTTCTGTCTGAAAACTGTCCTGCTAATTAACTGGTGGGTCTGTGGTTGTAATAAGAATCATGACAGCAGATGAACAATGCATCTGCTGCTCTTAAATTTTTCTAATGACACTGGGTCCTCTCTGGGCCTCATTGCAACTCTCCATCCACCCAGGGACTGTACAACTTCTGAACCAGTCTGTACAGACTTTGACTTTGGTTTACAGATGACAATTTGTAGTGACATTTGGCATCTTCTGCAAGTTTAATAATTCAGTGGCTGTGGTTTCATTTTACCCTAATTGTATAAAAAGTCTCCATGACTTTCTAGTACTGGTTTCTTGTACTGTATGTCAGAATGTTGATGTAAACTGCATGTATATGGCGCCTTTCATACAAGAAATACACAACATAAAAGGCCCAATTTGTGATGGAAAGACCAAGAAAATGTTGTTAAATTCCCCATGTTCCATAAGATAAAGTTGCTCAAAACTCTCACTTGATGTTGCTGTCTTCAGACAGTCTGGGGTAGTTTTTTATTTAAGCAACTTAAATGGTTTAAGACATTCAGCACATGCTTATGAATCCCATAAAACATTTGTTGCCCTAGTGAGAATAACTATCATAGTTTTAAATCCAAGTTTAAATACTAGTTAAACCTTGTTTGAACCTGTAGAACAACACAGTAACGCACAAATGAATGCTGGAGGTGCGAATGTGGAGCAGTTATCACTTCCTTGCCCACAGCATCTTTTTCACAAACTGCATCCAGACGTATTAACACATGAACCTTTTCTGCTATGCTAAATATGTACACAGCATAAACAGATGCCAGCGTCATTCGAAGGCGCCTGCTATGAAGTGTCATTACACTGAGCTATAAAAATGCCAGAGAACTTATGGTTGAATAAAAAAAATGAGAATGAATTGGGTAGTTAAAAACAAAGAGGAGTGCCTTTTTTTTTGTTGTTGTTCAGGAGCTTGGCAAATGCGTAAGCACCAAATGTTTGCACATTTCTAATACCCAACCTTAATGAAGATCAACCCCCAATGAATGAAGAGAGGGAAAACAAAAAGGAATTGTTCCGAGGCTCCTACTGATGTCTTAAAATCGAATGAAACAACTTATCGATCCATACAGGGTTGCTTGCTTAGTTAAAAGAGAGACATTAGCAGCTATGTAGCACTCGTATTTTAAATTGGCAGGTCTGCCTCCCTCCAAAGAAAATAATTTTACAATCTGGGCCCTATTTTTATAATTGTGGCCATTATTCTTGTAGGTCATAAAAACATTTCAAGCAACAAGAATGGCGTGATCAAGATTAGAGGTTAATGTAATTGTGACAGTTAACTATTGATTGAGGGTGGTGTTTGTTGTTAAACCGCACACACAGAATTTATTTATTTTTTTCAGTTGACAATCTACCAGCGACATCATGAGCTATAAATACATGCCACCTCTTTATTAGGCTTGAAGCATAAAGATAAATCACTTGTTTATTGCGGTTTCTTTCAAACGAAGCGAGCTAGGGTTACACACAAAGTATTGTTCCAAAATGTAATACTTAATCCTGGATATTTCAGGCTCATATTTAATGTGGATTATTACATAGAGGTTTTTTTTTTGGGGGGGGGGGGTACAAAGAGTATTAAGTAACATGAGAATTTGCTTGACAAAATGAGAACACTTTCAGGAGTTTTAAAGACTTTCCTCTCTCAAAGTGGATATATAAGTAGCCATATCTCAATGTTTGTCCGTGTTTATGCTTCTCATCTCTTTTTAATCTCTTTCCTAGGTTACCCTAATATTGTGGCAACATATGGCCGCGGATACACTGGATTCGCACCCAGCTACAGCTACCAGTTCCCTGGTGAGTTAAAGGCTTTGTTCAAATATCAGTGTTGCAGCTGATTTTCTGTTATGCACTCTGCAGCACATTCAGACAAGCACTTATACGCGTGTACACAAAGGCTCATCAATATACCAGTCAGTCACCAAATAATCTGCAGGGTTATAAGTATGTTACGTGTCTGGATTTCTGAAGTAGCTTTTAAAAGCTGACGTATAGTGAAGTAAATTGCTTACTCTTTTTTATCCCGTACTTGAACACCACCATGACCAAACGTCTAAAATGGAGGAATTTCTTCATCTTCCGTGGCCCAATGTATGCAAATTCCTCTGTGGAGAGAAATAAGCAGCACTTTTGTGTAGGCAGATTTTAAAACGCGTTTTTTTTTTTTTATCATGGAAAATGAATGAAGTCATTTTCTGCATTAAAAGTGTTGACTCAGAGCGCCAGCCACTTTAATGGGAGTCCAAATGGAAGGCGTGCAGTCTGGAGGTGAGCAGCTGTACCTGTCTGCTGCAAGAGAGCCGGGTGACTCTGTGGTGCCTCACTTAGACAGGCATCCCGTCAATTTCATGCTTTATTTAGGGACTTTACACATACTTTGTTTGCCGTGCCAGACATCATTTCTTCCACTGATAAGACGGAATGGGAAATATCTGACAGCAGCTCAAATCCCTGTAATATCTTTGTGAAATAGATTGAGGAATAGTAAGACAGGAGGTCCAGCTGTGACCACCTGCAGATCAGACATATACTAGATTTATACTTATACTTGACCACAACATTATTTGACAGAAGAAAGGGAATAGCACATACTCGCCAATGTGGATGAACATGAGTAGCATACAGATGGAGTTATACACTTTATATGTGTGTTTATCTGTTTGTTTCTTTTATAATTGTATATTTTAGAAGTGTAATGGCCCATTCTTTTGATAACTGATTGATAAGAATGTGATTCGGCAGACCAGCCAATGTACATCATTGTTTTTGTGCACAGATGACTAAAACTGAGCATTTATCAATGTTTTATAATCTGTAAAAGCGCCCTGAAAAATACATGAACTTAGTTATAACAGGAAAAGAGAGAGAGAAGAGATTCAGAGGGAAAGGACTGATCAGTATTTATACCGTGTAAATAATTCTAGTTAAACATGGATTTTTAAAATGTTTACTGTTTAGGACAAATTAAGGGATATCACCTTGCCCGGGGCAGAATGTATGATCCTGTCCATGTTAAACTCAATTTAAAGAGTTTTGATAAAGCTGTATGATTAAAACAGCCTCCTCTGGGCGCGCTCAACTCTTGACAGGGTAATTGGAATTTTTAATGTATGAATCAAACTCCTTGTCCAAATTAAATAACCTCAGGCCAAATATTGACTAGTGTCCTTCCTTACTAAGATGTGGAAAGTATCCTCAATTTAAGATCAAAAGCTTCTTTCTCACTGTACACAACCTTGCTGGAACACTCCTATAAATAAATGGAGGCTGGGGCCAGCCAGGCTGGATCCAAGAGGTGTAAATTGTGGACAGCATTTCAAGACTTTTTTTTTATACCAGGTAAACCCCTGGGGTCTACTGTTACCAGGAAAAAATAAGTGGTTAGGCAATTGTCCAATTGTCAAGATAAAACAGTGATAAAACATTGATCAATGATGAAACACTGAATTAAGTAAGAAAACTCAATAAGACGTGCACAGAAAAAGAGTAAGTGATGCTGACATCGCTGCAGCTTCAAGCGTAGAAAACAGAACCTGAAAGAGAAGTGAAATATACACAACCTGAGTGTAAAGAAGGAGAAAAAGACAGTATTTAGTGCAGCCACGTCGACTGTCAGTCAACAGCTCAGCGGCTGTTCAGCAGTGTCTGACAACAGCACTCTAGTCCCTCTGACACTGCCAATTAATTCCAACATTGATCACAAAGTGTGTTTGATATTGATCACATACAGTATGTCTCTGGGTCTGCTTTTTCTGCCGTGACTTACTTACAAAACGATTCCATCGCGGCACAGACGTCATTACTATTTAATGCACTTAGAGACCTTCACATATTACTGATGTAAATCACATCATCCTCTATCTGTCAAAAACTGCAGCGGTCATATCTCACAGCAAAGCTATTTATTTGTGTTTAAAATGACTGTTAAATTGTTTTGTTGGCCAGCAGGAGAACAAAAAACCACCGTTAACAGATGCTGCACTTCATAATATGGATTGTTTACACGCATGTCACAACCGTGGAGGTGGCATGATGGATACATGACATTTCTGCTAACTGCAGGGAGCAGTAATTCAGTTGCTGGCATCATAATGTGCCGATAAAACAGGAGAAGAAGACTGCCGATGTTAATACTGTCAGAAAAATGCACAAAGGTAGAAAATACTTCCAGACTGCTGCACACAATTCAGTTTGACAATAAACACTGAAGGCAAACAGAACAATTGTCTGTTATGAAGGAAACGGCTGCAATTGCTCAACAGCATTTGTGTCTTTGCAGTGTAAACAGAAATTTCGTAGAAAAATTGGAAGATTGGAAAATGATCTGCAAATTTGCCTTAACACTACAACCACTGGTTTCAAATGCATTTATCTATTTCAAAATAAAACTCCTACATCTCTCAGTTCACGACTTTTCCTAAAATGGGTTTATTAATCATGTAGTGAATTGTGAGGGTTGCCTAGCTACGGGGGCATTGTTTAGACATCTTTTGATGAGCACGCTGTCATGTTACAAGCCACAGTGAGCTATATTTGATAGTTTATTATTATGTTTTCAAAGCCATCTATTTAACCTAATAGCTAACATGGATGGAAACATCCATAATTCATTTTGTACTTTTCATGAATGTTCTTTTACAAAAATAAGATTGTTTGTTGTAGCCTACAGTTTATAATGATGAATTTTACCTATTTGACCTGTTTGATCCTTGATTGATTAAATCAACTGTAAAATTCTCCATGAACATTATTTAGTCCAGTCTTAATTGACTTACTACTTACTAAAATAGATTAAAAATAACAATTCATGGTTCAAGAAATGACATTCGATGATTGATGACGCTGTTGCAGCGGGGGGTAAAAATGACTCCTTGGTGGTGGAGGAGGTACTGAAATGTTGGTGTTGATGCCACATAAATTCAGTTTTTCACAAGTGCGTAGAACTGATCTCTGCATGATTTTTTGTCTTAAGTCTGTCCCTCATTTAGCTATCACAGAATCCTTTCATACTGATGACAGAGAAAGGATTGAAGGGTTTGATGAAGGCGCCTCCTCTGATTTTTTGGATTTTTTTTTACAAGCAAGAATTCCAGTCTGTATTTTACATGCACTGCTGTAATCACACACTGTTTACCTCGTGGCGACATTGTTTCAGCATTATGCTCGAACTAAAGTTGGAATTGAATTTCAAAGAAGATGCTGCATGTGTAGTGATAATCAAGAAGACAGCGATGTTAACCATTACCTCAGAATTACAAATGGTAAGGAGGTGTAACAAATGATTAGCAACATCCCCGGAACAACAAGTCTTTTTGTTTTGTTTTGTTTTTTTCTATTCATCAAAGCTTTTCTTTGTAATAGTGGATGCAATTACTTGATTGTTCACAATGTTTAAATAACCCATTTCCTCAGCTTTGCATTGATTTGTTCGTTAGTAGGGTTAGTCTCTGCGGAGACGCACAGTGACTTGTGACAGTCATCTCTGTCTGATCCAAGTATCAGAACATTTTCTCAGAGTGTGCTGTCACAGATGCAGAACTTTGATGGAGAGCAATGGTATTTGCATTGTCAAATGCAAGCAGAGGGGACTGTAATGTATGCATGCAAATGTGACATGTGATATGTAGGAGTTGTCATGTTGCTGTTTTTCTGCACAGATGTAAACATCCCCACTGTTTAAGATGAAGACCCCTGGATTTGATTCGACTTGCTGTCGACTTGTGGTTTCCAAAAGAAAAAAAAAAAAAGTCACAGCTGAATCTCAGTATTCATTGTCAATTTTGAAGTAACCGTGTTTTGAATTGAGCATCGTCTTTACCAAAAGTCCTTTGCACATACTCGTTTTATTTTAAAATATAATTAAAAAAAGATGATGTTTCTGAGAGCAAGGTTAATCAATCTGATCAAATCTGACATATTTGCATAATTGAGGTTAACTTACTGAAAAAGGGGAACAACATGCCAAATCCATCCTGCTCCAGCAGGTTGCTTAAAGGGTAGATTCGCCTAAATTACAATCAAAACTTTTTTTTAATCACTCTACATCTTGTCGTATCTATCGATGCAAATCATTTTGGTTTTATTTGGCAACATTTTGAGATTGGCCTCTGTCTCTGTCACCCCAGTGCAATGGAGGCGAATTGAATTTGGTTTCATGCGCACAGCATTGAAAAGTCTCCGAAATCAGCTTGCCCGTTGCTCTGGACAATCCGCAGACATCACTGTGAACCGTTTTGATCAGGAGATTGTGAGAAAATATCTTTTAGGTGCCCTAATAGCTCACCTGGTCGAGTGGTGCACCATGTACTAAAGACTGAGTCCTTACTGCAGCAGCCTGGGTTTGATTCCAGCGCAGGAGCCCTTTCTTGCATGTCATCCTCTCTCTCTCCCTTTCCTGTCACCATTCGGCTGTTCCTATCATTAAAGGCAAAAAATACAAAAATCTTTGTTTGCTGTTTGGGGGAACCTCCTCTCTAACAGCTGCTGCACTGTTACTATCATCAACTGGATGCAGTAATAAATATGCTGTTCTACTGAGGTGACAAAATTGGCAGGTATCGTGTATAACACTGTCAGATACTGTAGGTTTAGAGCGATGTCAGGGTGGTACGTATCTGTGAATGTTGGTATCAGTATCACTTAGACCGAGCTGAGGTGGGTAGTCGACATGTCAGTCATGTAGCTCGGGTTTATTTTCAGATTTTGAACCCGCACACGGCTGCCTACATACATAGAGCTGCAGGATCATTGCCTGTCTCGGAGAGGGCTTGTTGTTAATATGACGTTTAACCAAACTGACAGTTGCATTCTTCAATCAAACATATAACCTCACACCCCCCCTCTAAGTCCTTCAAACCATAAATGAAATGGTAAATAATGTGATACTCCTTTCAGAAAGGAAGAACAAACACACACAGTGAGTGAGATGTTCAGAATTGCGACTGCTTTTGAGAAATGTCATCATTAGCCCAAAGAAAGCTTAGAAGTAACGCTCACTATAAACAACATCGTACACTGCTCTGCTCATCCAGGATGGCAGCTGGGGCAGGAATCAAAGTATGAAAATACAGTACAAATCAGCAGTACAGAGCTTGACTTAAATTGACCGACTTGAGAGCTAACATTTATCAGGCTACAAAGAGCAAACTGAAATTGAAAGTATCTTTGAATTTAAAAAAAAAACAACAGGACCTCACTTTGAGTCTGCCAGACATTAAAGAGCGCACCGTTCCCTGGATACTGCAGTTAAAAGCGGTTGGACAGCGCTGATAGCCTCAAAAGAGAGGAAATTTCTGAAGTTTTGGTGAAATTAGGAGCCTCGCCTCACGCTGTTATCGTAGAAGTAAGAAATGTATCTGTCCTATTTTGAGCTGACTGACTTTTCCTTTATTGCATTTGGTGATTTCCAAGTGGAGGAAGCAGTGCTTAGCCACCTAGACGGAAACTACACTCATTTCACACTGTCTATGAATTCACTCTACTAAATAAAAAATAAAAAAGAATTGAATTAAATTACAATTGACAGACTCATCCAGATTTTAAGGAATATGAATAAATACATTGCTTTTTAAATAAAATCAACTATGGCAAGAATATTTTTTTTAATGTATTTCTCGTCTTATTCCATTCAATCTGAGAGATTAAAACACATTATGGCTACCTGAGGGTTACCAATCTACAGCCGGATATCATATTTCTTCTTTACCTTCCTATGTAAACCCAAGTAAACCCGAAACATAGAAAGCAGGAGCTGACACAGAATATTGCTGTACATTATTCCCGTTTCTATGCAACGGTCTAATTAGCATTAGCTAGCTGATAAATGTGCTATTGTATTATTCAGCTTGCAGTGCCCAGGGGAACATCCCAAGATGTGCCGCATTTAAAGCATGAGGTGTCTAGTTTAGAGGGCTTTACGTGATTAAGGCGTCGAAAGCCACATTCAAAGAAGTATCTTATTTGATCACAGGGTACATGGTCTTTTTTTTTTTTTTTAAAGATTACCCTAGGCTAAGGCAGCATACAGTAAAAAGTCCTTGTGTTTACTATGCATATTAAAATGCAAATTGTTAGAAAGAAAACCATTTATAGCAATAAGTAAGTTATGTAGTTTATGACAGTGTAGTTTCTGCCAGTGGTGGCAGCGAATATAGAAGAAGTAATATGAAGAAGTTTAAGAATGGTACTATACACCATTGTGTATATGATGTATGCATGAATAGGAAGCTCTTCTGTTGGCAAAATGTAATTAAAAAAAGAAAATGTGGCATGCATGTGTGCATTATGCACGGGGAAAAAGCTGTATAAGAGAACAGCAGGGACACACACATCGCACATTCATATTGTACTTTCTATTGTTAAGCAGTCTTGTATCAGTTCCTTTCACTGAACGCACGTTAACACACAGCTGAACGCGCGCACACACACACACAGAAGTTGTATTCATACAAAAAGATTCAGAAGCTGCGTATGAAGACAAGAGGCAAAGGTGGAGGGACTTAACCAGCAGCTTCTCCCCGCTCTCCCGTCTTCCTGTGCGACTCGCTGCCTCCACAGCCGTGCCCTTAGAGCCTCCCCTGGCATAAATGACCATTATGGCTCCATTAGGGCTGCTACTAGGAGGTCATTATGCTACACTGAAAAAAACAGGAATGAAGATGTTAGTGGGGGTCCCGTCAGGGGAGAGACGCAGACTGAGTGAGAGAAAGACATAACACTCAGTCATCCAGCTACTCCAGATGTCTTGACAGACAAACAGCAATCCAGGTCCAGTGAGTCAGCCTCTTAAGTGGTAAAAGAATGGAGGGAAAGGATGATTAAGGAAGAGAGAGGGCAGCGGTAAGTGTAGGAGTAGCAGAGTGCAATGAGGACAAAGGGGTGGGTAATTTTGGGTTACCAGTTACCTTAACTCTAAAAAGATAATCCATCCAGGCTGCCTCGAAGATAAAATTTGCACCTTGTCTCTTTCACACATTTTAACAGCGTGTGTGGTGTTTGAGTTTTTTGTAGCCAGTGCTTTGGTTTTTTCCATCTGTTTTCCTTGTCTTGTTGCCATATCCTTTTCTTGTCACAAGCTTCATCTGTGTCAGATCTGTTTCCCCGGGCAGATATGACGTGTGGGATAGCGCTGCTGTAGCCTCCATCCCTCTGCATCTCTCAACTCCACCGACCGACCACACCCGAGACACACAACAGCGCACTCCCGACATATCTGCGGGACAGAAAATGAAAATTTCAAAAGGCTTAAATCAGCGTGGAGTAGATTTCTCTTTGTGTGTGAATGTAACCGGGACTCGGCCTCAGCAGGTGCTTCTGGATTCCACAGCTTCTCTCGCTACTGAATATGAAAACCTGCAGGGTGGCCTGGTTGGCAGCGAGACCATCCCATACGCAGAGGATGACGGGTTTGGCTGCCATAACCGCCCACGTGTCTGTCCCTGTTGAGTTGCCCTGATTCAGGTTATTTAATCCCTAACTTTCCGACAGGATGGTACATCTGGCTACAATTGATATTATATATTTATGTAGGATTTAAAGGCAGAAACAAAAGGTCTGGTCAGATGTCAGAAAATCTAATGATATGTCAGTTTGAGATGATGTGAGATTACAGTTTTTTTAACTCTCACCTGTGGCACAGTGTGGATTGTCCTCTTCAAATATAGGACATAGAGATGTCTGTCGATGACAGATGTTGGGTGGGTGAGGGTTACGCCTATAGGAGGTGCACGTTGCTCCATGCAACTGTAAAGTAAGAAGGCTGCTGACCTTTTGACCTGCCTTTCCCTGTAGGAGAAAAAATATAAAGGTACAGGGAGCAGCTGTCCTCTCAGCAAGTGGCGTATAGGAGAAGAGAGCTGCTGACCTGTGCAATTGGTATGATAGTGGCTGCTCCTGGGGGCCGCATGCCCCTATAAACTGGAGCAGAGCCAACCAAGCATATGATAAATGCACCAGAGTTCATACCAGGTCATTGGCCTGAAACTCCAGTTAGCCTCCTAGGGTTTAGCAACTGTCTGCTGTTGGGAGATGGAAAGGTGTTGACATGGACTTTATAGAGCTATGTGCTTCTGAAGCACAGGCTGGTGTTCAAGGACGAGATGGTACGTCGGCGGCTGTGTTGGGATGTAGTTACGAAAGGACAAAGCTCTACTTACAGTGAGAGAAGACGAAAAAGAACGAGCAAACCTTTTCCTACAGTATGTTAACACGGTGTTAAAGCAAACTCAACATTTCCTGTAGCTCCTTTCCCATAGTAAAAGCCCTCAGGCGTTCATCACAGACGTCTGGATCAAAGACAAACTAACGTTTTACATCCAGTTAGACTTCAAGAACTCCATTCATTACCACACTGTTGACTCCAGGTGCAGATATGCAAACTGCCGTTGCTGCAGTACCACTCTAGAGAAGTCACCATTGTATCAACTAATTAAAAGTGTGGAAGATGCTTTTTCAAACTTTCTGTCCAGTGAAACTCTTCTTGCGGGCTATAGTTCATTACTTCTTGTGTGGATGATGGTGCAGTTTGGGACACCATGCACAGTCATTATCAGCAGATCTGAAGCTCTCTGAAGTATTCAGACATCTTATATTTCCCATTTCAGTACAATAAGTACCCAAGTTTTTGGCTACAGTGCTGGAGCAGGTGGAAAAAAATCACTGGCCTGAGGCTGATGAGAAGCTTACCTGTGTCATGGGTGCATGCAACATTGTCCTCCATAAGACAGATCCCTCTGTTTGTGTTTTTACGGCACTCGTGAGACACGACAGTGGCAACACACACAGCGGTGCTGTCGGTAGAACAGGTTTCTATTGAACTGGAGTTACACAGCAGATTGTTCCTTAGATCCTGTGACCATCTCTCTACAAGCTGGGTGAGCTGTGACCCCAGCAAGTGGTCCCACAGGCCAGAGTGAGTGCTACAGGGCTGGAAGCAGATGGCCCTCCTGATGCCACACTGACTCACAGATTGGCTTTAATTGCCAAGGCTGATCATTAGCCCAATGGGTCTGTGGAGGCCGGGGCACTCCATGAGTCGCAGGCCCTTAAAATAGAGCCCGGCGAGGAGCGTCGTGACCTCACACACTTGAACAGCCATGCGCAACGCATCTTTCTCTCACACCCTTGCACACACACACACACACACACACAGGCACACAAAACTGACACAATCAAAGACTCTTCAAGGCTGCGTATGAAGGCAAAGGAGGTGGAGGGACTAAAACAGCGGCCTCTCTCTCCCCCTTTCCTGTCTGCCTTTCTGACTCACTGTCTCCACAGCAATGCACACACACACACACACACACCATCACACACACACACCATCACACACACCATCACACATGCAGACTCTCTAACCTCCCCAGGCCATGACTCTGTTCCCAGTGACAGTAGTGACTGTGCTGCTCTGACGTCAGTGGACAACACTGTATGTCACGCCCTATCTACTTCTTTGTGTGCAGTCACAGAGCTGCTCTCAGATCAGTTCTGGTCTCCGTTAACAGGCCTCAAAAATCTGTTTTATGTACATGTGCTTTGCTGTCAGAGGGAGACTCTCCAGCTACCAGTGCGCTGTACGTCTTTTCCTGGATAGATTCAACAGGTGCAGCAGCGCTCCACCTACATTTACATATCTTTCTCTGTGTAGATGCAGTGTGTGCTCTGGTCTGTCTGCACGCTCACATGCACACAAGTCAGGTCACATGCACATGCACGTGCGTCTCCTCGGGTGTGTGAGCACCTGTCTCTGCAAAAACCAGCTACTGCAGCCTGACACAGGCAACGCTGAAAGGCTGGCTATTCCCTGAAAGTGGAAGAAAAGGCTCACCTCATTTGCCCAGGTCTTAACTCACCCTAGGACAGCAGACACATCCTCACACACTGAAACAGGCAAACAGTCTGCCATGGAGACTGTCTAGGTTCCTGTGGCGGGAAAGATGAGCTATTGTAAGAGGCAACGCTAAAGCTCATTATGTCTCGGCTATTGAGCTGCTGGTCTAGAAATGAAACTTTAGCTGGCCTGCCTCGTGCATGGCTGCCACCTTTGGACACTGCAGGAGACCAGCAGGAGAACAGAAAAACAGCGCAGACATGGAAGAAGGCAGAGGAGTACAATATGTGTGTGCCTGTGAGACCGTGCTCGGTGTCTGCTGCCTGTTGTTTTGATGCCACCCACTGTTCAAGAGCTCCAGGCCCAGCAAGCTGGGTAGTTGCTAGGTCTCTACACAGCTGCACCCTCCTTTCCCTCTGTCCTTCTATCTGTCCCTCCCGCTGACTGTGCTAATAGCCCCCCAGTTGCTCTCATCCACCCTTTCCCTAGTGCACAGGCACGCGCATACGTATATAAACATGTATGCATATTTTTTTTCTAATCGTGGCGCACAGCCCTTCTGCAATACCTCCGCTCTATGTGGGAACATTGCTTAGAGCTCCAGTAATCAAGTGGAAGCCAATGTTGCAGTGCTATTTTTGGGTCATGCCACATTTTACCCTACTTGCCCCTGGTATCTGGAGCAGTGGTAGATTGTATAACTGCATGGAGCCGACTAAAATATAACGGAGGCTGCAACATTTTAACATCTAAAATCACGTCCATGTAGTGTCTGCAAAGCCGCCTTCTCCCTCCTTATTATCATTATTATTACCGGCATTAATACACGATATCATATTTAATTTTCTTTCAATCCAAATGAGTAATTTCCACAAAACGCATGTTGGCACTGATTAGTGCAAATCCACAAACACATATTTAACTTGAATGGCGAAATGGCACTTAATGCACTCACTTTCACTTGAGAAAACCTGAAATTACCCCCCTTCATCATTCATCTGTCCCCTCCGCTGCCACCCGCAGAACTGGGAGATGGACATTAAAATGCAAAAAAATTAAGGCTGTTTACTTGGACACTAATGAGAGGAGGCTTAAGTAGTCTGGTTTAATTAGCATGATTGGCTCTATGGGGACCACACAAGCAAGGCCATAACAACTGATTCACTCAGAGCTCGCAGGACCTTTTCATACTCTCTAAGTGTCAGAACTGATGTCAGAGGAGATTGGACTGCAGAGACATGTTGCCTTTGCTGATCCCAGATTGGAAAGGAGCACTGCAGTTAAATGCACTGAAGCAGACCATTACATAAGCACCACTGCAAGGTCAGACATCTGTGTCCTCCCCGTCTGCCTCTCTCTATTTAAGTCACCATCATGAACTGCCTTGGTTATTAGGGTTGTGAATTAAGATCTTGTCCCATTCACAAACCGGTTTCCAGAACCAAATGGATTTAAATGTTTTTCTTATCTATCCTGGCAGATTCCTCGTCTCTTTTTGAAATGCGTTTGTTGTTTTTTCGCTCTCCATTCCCCCTTCTTTAACTACTGTGTGTGTGTGTGTGCGTGCGTGTGTGCATGCGTGAGTGACTGAAGCTTGTGTGCAAGCAGAATGTGTTTAGATCAATTCTGCAGCATAGGTGCTGCTTCCCTTTCACTGAAGTGCATGGGAAGGAGTACAAAGAAGAGGTCGAAAGTGCGGCTACACTTCAATAAAGAGCCTAGTTTGTCCTCTTTGATGCTATGCTGCCATACACTTCAGCTACAAAGAAACGGCACTCTTGTCACTGAGAACTGAAGTAAAAGACACTGAGCTTTTTTTCCTGAGCTCACTTCACCACATCATAGTCACTCGCACACCGTGTACAGCTGTGTGATGTGCGCGCTCTCCGGGGTTTGGAGTTATTTCCAAGTTGAGGGTAACATAAGTATTTCTATTACTCCAAATAATTTATTCAGGGCTAAAGTCATCTACTTTTGGAGCCATTTTGAGTTTTTAAAACCGTTAGATAAAACAGTTTTTTTCACTGTGATTGTGAGAGGAGCCTGACATTTTCCGGTTAATTGTGTGACGTATATTACGTGCCTCCAACTGACGACTAGCTTTAAGTTAATGAATGAAATGTTTGCACATGGGTTAGAGGGCAACCACACGCTTTGAACCCTTCGTTTAATTATTCTGTTATATTTTTGGAAAGTCACGCAGAGTTTAAGGTTTAATAAATGACAACACGGTTCATCTGATGAGCCAGTCCCCGTGCACGCCGATTAAATAATGTGTCGGCAACTCCCCGCCTAACAGCAGCTGGTTAAATGAACAATGTGTGATAAGGATTAGCCACTTCATCTATGTAGCTAGCATACATCATGTATTATAGAAATGTGCGATTCATTATGTCAGTTTTGACGGACAACATAGTCAGTATGGAGAGTGCTCTTCAGCTGAAGGGCTCTGGGTCGAGCCCCCTCATCAACAAGAATCCACCCTGCTGAAGTGCCCTTGAGCAAATCACTCAGACCCTTACTAGCTCATGCGGAGCTGGTCTGTAGCTCGACGTGATCTCACCTCTGAACTTCCTGCGTAGGAATCCACAGGAATCACATTTCATTGTTCACCATCTGCGGTTCGGTGGCTTTACAAGACTCACTGCTCTCCCCCGGCAGGCAGATGCATGTTTGTGCGGCGTGTGAATTCAGGATACGCCGCAATTTCTCCATTTCTGTCCAACCTCTTTGAGGCTTAATGGTTACAGTGGATACAATGATGTGACTTGGTGTGTCAAACTAATTTCGGTACATGAGAGTGTCGTGTAAAGGGACAGAGCAGTGCTCCTGCAGCATTGTGGAATTTTGTTCCATGTGCTTCTGAAAGGTTACCCAGTTTAATTTTTACCAAATATATCTCCTTCATGGCTTCATCATTTTGTTCAGTGCCATAAGATACGTGTGCAATTACTACCATAAAGCCAGGCTTTGCTGAGCTCTGAGCGCACTCCACTTCTGTAATTGACTTGTTGTTTCCCCAATAAGAAGCCACAGTCTTAATGGCAAAGGATCAGTATACCAAATGGTTTCATTACATACAGAAAGCGTTACGTTTGGCAAAAACAAAAAAGCCATGGCTTAGGTGAAGGGATACACACACACACACACAGAAACACATACACACTGATCCCCACACACTCATACAGTGGTGAAGTCATGTATGATCATATCAGCGAGCAACAGAAAATTGACTATCCTTATCATACTGTATAGAGGCTGGGGGATCTTGGTGTTGTAGAGTCTATATGTTGGCTCTGTGCTGTATTTAGAGCACTCCAGCAGCATAAAGACATTTACACCTGAGGGATGTTTTAAGGCAAAAGCTCTCAAATGGCAAATCATAGCCTGCCTCACAGGAAGAAGAGATGCGTCACGTCATGTGCTGAGCTGCTGGGGGAAAACACTAAATGCAGTTGAATAGTTGACGAGAGCAGCTGTTACGTTAACCAATACATCAGCCTATTTCTCAGCAGCAGTATCTCATGATACTGATATCACATTAAAGGGTAGCTGTCTCTGTGGTGGCGTTGGTGTTGTGCAGTATTAGTTTGTACTAATAATATTTATCTCACGTTTCGGGGTTGAACGGTGTTACTTGTTTCTGGATAGATACATACACAGTTTCTACTTACTGTTTGACTTGTTTCTGGATAGATACATACACAGTTTCTACTTACTGTTTGAATTCACTAGGCTGGAATAGGCATGTGAAAAGATGGATTTTTGCTAAAAACAAAACCGAAAACTGTAGTTCACCTGAGAATGCAGCCAAAATATCGGGATGTGGTGAGAACAGGCAAGCATGCCAAGAATAAGAGCTAATGTGGACGGTCCCATAAACATTGACCACCTGTTATGAACTTGAGACACTTCATCATTAAAGCAGGAAAAATATAACTGGGGTTAAGTGTTAAATGTGTCAATACTAGTCCTCCCATGTTATATAACAGTTGTGTGTTGTTGGTGAAAAAAACGTCCTGGTTAGATCCTGGAAAAAAAATTCTTAAAAAGAGTTGGAACAGTGCAGTTTGCATAAGTGGGATACAGCTGTATTTGCATTCATATATTTTATTAATGTTCAGCTGCAACACTCATACAGTCTGTTTATACACAATGCACACTGTCTTTCTCTCTCTCTCTCTAATGGAACAAAGGAGTAAAATATTGCTCCGGATGAAATTCAGAACGTCTTCATGTGAGCGCCTCAGTTGCCATTTTACTGTTTCATTTTAGTTTTGTTTTCTTGTTTAATTTTTCCACCACCTCCACTCCAGCCGCTCTGTTTCCGCTCGGCATCCCGTTCACTGTGTGACCTTTGTGGCACGTGCAGAGAATCCAAACACTGAGAGAAACCAGACATACACATGGCAAGATTAATTTGAATGATTGACAAGCAACCCGGCTCTGTTAATCAAGTTATGCTTACTCTGATTAGGACCTTAATGTGAGTAAGATAACCCGGTTAAGGTGTTTACATGAGAGTTGCAATAATATGCGTATTGCATTAGTCTGGTTATAATTGAATTATTGGTGTGCATGTAAATGCTCTTTCACTCTCTCTCTCTCTCTCTGGCTCATTCCCAAACAGCAGTCTCTGTATTTTTATATGAGGGGAAACCTCTGTGTGTACTGCAGGTCTCCGCTGATCAGAGGAGAGGTGAGACGCGAGCATGTGTGCAGCAGTTCATATGAAAGCCACCTGGCTCTCTCCACCTCTGTGATTTATGCCTTTGATAACAATAAGCCAGAGACGCTTTCAACAACAACAAAGTAGCGCTGAAGGATGACAACAATGGGACACTTGTCAGTCTGGAGATGAAAAGATGTCTTGCTAGGTGTCTGTCTCTTTTTGTAACTTTGATTTTTTTTCCCCTGTTTATTTGTCTCTATGTGTTTCTCTATATCTTATCAAAGGTTATTGATGAAGCAAAGTGTGAAGTGGAGTCAGTTTTCCATCTTTGACAGAAAGCCTCCCTCTTCCTGTGAGAAGGCGGCAGTGTGCTTCATTGCCTCTGCTATGACTTATTTCCGCTGGCTTGTCATACAGTGAGGGGGGGACATGCTCCTCCATGAGATTTCTTATTTTTTCATGCTGATAGTTTACATTTAATTTGCTCAGATCTTTGTGCTGGTTCATCCTTGTAACTTTTTATAATAATATATAAACTATTACTACTGGTACTGGTTCAAGTTCTAGTTAGCAAAACTGTTATGTTGTGATAACATGTTATTAATTTGCAAAGGCAAAACAGAAATCAGATTTAAGACGAACAACATTCTGTTTGGTATTTTTCTGTTTACGAAATTAGCCCAGTTTTTAAAAAATCAAACTGATTTGAGAATTCCTCAGCCCAGCTTCTGTACTTGCTGTAAGTGTGAAATGACATGTGAGACCGCACATGCAAATAAATGTAATAAGCTCTTAAAATATGATGCATCACTGCAATTTAAATTAATTTAATTCCACCAGGCCTGCTACTACACCAAATTACAATATACTTACCAATATTTTAACACTCTAAGTGAGACCATTCTTCAGAATAAATACTTCTTCTCTTTGTTTTACAGCATCTGTAACTAGTCTTCTGCGGTTACTTCAATAGTTAATGTGTTTCAGTGAACTTTAATGGATTTTAACATTTCTGTATTTATCTAATGCTTGGCATTTATATTATTTTCTGCCACTGGCGTAGAAGAATAGCACTTTATTGTCGATGTGGCTATTATGTTTTACCTGAGTATAATATAATCTCATTTCTCGACATATTCTTCTTGTCCAGAATTCCATGAGAATGAATTAGACACCGGCGTCCTGGCCTTATTTCTCCCTCAATTTCTCATTCTCTTTGTCCTTTTCTTCTCTTTGTCTTCCTCTTCCACTGATGTGGCTTGCTGTCCCTCTCTGTTCATCTGTCTCACTCATCTCTGCTCTGTACCGTTCATCTGTCTCACTCCTTCTGTCTGCCCCCTAAAATCGACTCGCTGCAGGCTGAGAGGCTTGTCCACAATCCTCTTTTCCAAACCCAAGCCACTGTGTTAACCAGCGTAGCATGAGAACTCTGTTAGCCAGCAAACTAACTCTGGTTAGCTGCACTCCAAAACTAAATTTAATAAGCGTGTCTCGTAATGTCTTTCACATTTGCTGTATATTTTTTGGTAAAATGTTGAGTTAAATCTTGTGTTGTGCTCGGCTCTATTAGTTTCAGAGAGATATTATAATGTGAGCATAGACTTCTTCATCCATAGGGTCTCCATAGAGCAGCAGCTGTCCCTCGGCTCCTCCTGTGCATTAGATAGTTGACAGTCTTCTTATAGCAGAAATGAGTGGAGTGCTCTGTGACTGATGGAGCTCCTTTGTCAATGACAAAGGGTGGGTGGGGTAAAGGGGGGGCTGCTGCTGGCAGTTTTGGGCCAAAGAACAGTACAGATTACATTAACATCAGTCAAGCTGTTGTCAGACTGGTAGGACATAAATAGGACCTTATTGATGCATAATGCAACAACTTTTCATTGTGACGTTTTTTGAGTAATAGGATCAGAAAATGAGTCTGTGGCTAGAAAGGCAGTATGCCAAGAAAGGGCTGCAGAAATGTATCGGAACGATCAGGAGGTAATGTTGAGAGTTTTAGGGGGTTATTAGCACAAGTTATGAAGGATATATGTTAATATGTGTGCGTCAGCTGACCCTGTTTTGTTGAAGTACACGTAAGCTGATGAGGAGTTGACACAGAATACAAATTAAGGCAACGTCGGGGCAAGCATGGGTGTGAAAGCGGCTTGAAAACATGACGACATTAGTAGGAATACATCATCTGTGTTCATGATGGAGGCTAGAATTAATGTGACAAATCACATCACCTCCTTTGCTCTTTTTTTAAAAGCAGTACGATATTCAAGCAAAGTGCTTTGACTGTTCTGTAATAGAGAAAACAAAGCTTTTGACCTGGTCTGTGCAGGCAGACAGTGCAAGCGGAAAAAAAAATCTCAGGAAAACCTTGACACAAAAATTGCACCGTGCTGCTTGATCACTGTGACACTGCCCCTACTACGTCTCTCCTCCTACTTCAGTACAGTCGAGTTCACAGAGACTCACAAAATACAGGTGCATGGTAGAAAAGAACCGGTGTGCACCCAAGGAAAGAAAAGCGGCAGTATGTAGCTATGCACTGTCATGAAAATGGAGCCTTATATGCTCTGGATGCACATTGTGCTTCTTCAGCACAGAACTGACAATACATCTCATTCTGTTTGGCAAGTCACTTATAGCTGGGAGATTATTTAGGTAGAGAAGGATATGGATAGATCTAGGGTAACAGTGGAGTTAGATGGATAGAAAAATGCAAGTTAATGTCAAAGCTGTAAGGGCACAGTGTCAGTTAAAGCTCACGGTAGGAGGGTAGAGACTTATTATATAGAATAACCTCAGACCGGAAAATCTCTGCAGAAATGCACAACTATTCTTATGCATGTAAATATTTTTATGACATTTTAACGCCGGTGTCGAGAAAATGTAATTCTCTCGCTCCTAGAGACGGTGAAATGTTTGACAGCTCCTCATCTTTCTTGAGGTCTAATCTCTCGTCCTTTCTGTGTGCACACTCCTGAAGAAGGAGAAGGCTGAATCTCTGTGCTACAGGCTTGAGGAAGAGAAAGCTGAGGACAGTTCCCCGGAGTCCGGACACCAAGGCCCCCGGGCCTCCACAGCTCATAAACAGATGTGTCCTTGTCCCCAGCCAAGCGCAGCCACTCAAGTGGCAAAGCAGGGGCCCAATAATTGTGAAGAATTGAAAGCTAAATATTGGCTTTATCTCCTCAGTAATAAAAGGGCCATGAAATTGATTTAATGCTGCAGCGCTTCTCTTGGGTGGCTTCTTACAGCGTGAGCACAAAACAATGAGCAGCAGCCATCTATTAATTAACCCACCTAATCCTGCAAAGTTAATCTCTCACCACAACTTTGCCCGCAACTAACTTCCAAGCCAGTGGGTCTATTGGGGGTGTCATGACAATGGCAGCGAGGGGAAGATAGATTCAGCACTTAGGAAAGGAGGGAGAAAGAGAGAGAGAGAGGGAGGAAAGGAGGTGTGGAGTGCGGTATGAAACTCTGTTCGGCATGGCAACCATGGGGGACAGTGTAAGTGGAAATGCAGGGGTGCATGGCCATCATTAGCATAGTATCAGAGTTGATTTGTGTTTTTGTGAAAAGAGGCGGAGAATATCATTTGAGCTGTTGCTGGAATCAGTTCCTGGTGTTCTGCGGCTGCAGCGGCATAAATGTAGCTGATTTTAGTTGCCTTTTTGTCGTCTTTTTTTCCCCCCCTCTATTCTTTTTCCCCTGTCACCATACCGCCTGAGTCCCTTATTCTATCCTGAGCTGTTAGATACATGGGGGAAAAGTGGCATTTCTTTCTCTTCTTCACCTGCCTGCCAGTCGCAGCATGATGGCACCTCACACCCAACAGGCACATTCATGGTCGTGTTGTGTAGACAGAGTTGTGAATTACCTCCTTCTCAGCCGGCTGATGAAAAGCTATGTGTTTTTCTCTTTGGCTGCGGCTCATCTGACCCTGCCCTCTCACCTCTTCTTCCCCCCCTCTCCTCCTCATCCCTGCCTCCCTCTCATCAGTCTTTTGTGTGAGCCCCTCTTCGTGGAATAGCAGTACAAGGCTGACTCGGAAAATAGGTCACCCGCTAGTGCTCCTCTCACCTCCACAGCATTCAGAAAATAATCCTCTGAGGTGTCCTGTGCCATTTTGTAATGTCTAAACCACAGTCTGCGGAATATAGAAGGAAAACAGACACACACACACACACACACACACACACACACACACAGCTAAAAAAGAAATCAAGAAAAACTCCAATTGAGGGAATTTGGAGATCTTTTTTTTTTCGCTAGTGAGGAAAGCATTTCCTGTGGAGATAATTTTAGGAGGCTGATTAGGCATAGACGGTGTTGAGCCCAGAGTGAGGAATCTCATCACCGCTAATGACATGCCATTCCTGTGCTGAGAGAAGAGCCCAGGCCCTGGGCTTGGACTAGCCTCTGTCAGCCACCTCTAGCTACTGTGTGTTCATTAAGGCCAACAATGTAATTACAATTCGCAGATAGTGCGTTTGGCTTAATTACAGACTGATTATTAGGCTGATATTTGTTGGAATAATCAGACCCTAAAGAAGTGGATTCATATTTGCATGGTATTACAGTCTTATTAGTGTATCATAAACTGACAATTTATGTAGAATATTTATATAGACGTACTTTTAAAAGCTTAAGGCTTCAAAAACCTGCATGTTTACATAAGAAGGAACAAGCACAAGAGACTTGCTCTGTCTCTTTTGAATGAAAAATCATCCAGCAGATGTCTCCATCTGATTGTGGGAAATACTTTTTTACTTTATATATCTTCTAGCCCGTACAAAGAATTAAAAAAATGTGGTATGCTTTGCATCTTGCATTACACTGTATGATTCTGACTCCATAGAAACTCACAGTAATTGGGAGCACTTCCAAACAAAATGCAGGGGTAGTCCCCAGAGGTGGGGCCATTATGCCCATGTCTATGCAGCTCAGAAGTGGCTGTAATCTTTCATCCAAAGCATGTGACATAAACACCCCCCAGAGCCAAATGCTTTCACTAATATAATCAGGGACTTGGTGAATTGCGAAAGTCAGTTTATTCACAGGTTTATAGATGAATAACAATTTGCACCTTCTCAGTCGGACGGATATTTTCTGTTAAAGGAAAGTACGCATCATAGTGCATCCTCCAATATGATCACTTTGACGTGTGTTCTAAAGTTTCGAATCATAATCTAATGCTGTGGTTTTAATAGAATTTGCCTCAAGATCATGACATGTATGTTAAAGCTGCACTTCACGTCACTTCTGTTTATTTTAATGTGGTGTTCTTGAGTTGCTCATGGCTGTCTTTCTTTTTCTGTGTGTGGATCAGTGGATCTGCAGGGTTTGAATATCACAGTGGGTTCAGTAAGAGTCTGCTGATAGATGTCGCCCTGACATGAGCCCCCGTCTCTGACAGCTATGGTTTTATCCCGTAGCTCAGTGCCGGTATCAACATTCTCCTGTAGCTCTGGGGTGTACTCATCCATGTGCAGGAAGTGATGTATGTGTGTATATGTGTGTATGTGCCTGCAGGCTTCCCAGCGACAGCATACGGACCGGTGGCGGCAGCGGCAGTAGCAGCAGCGCGTGGCTCAGGTAGGGGGGCCCGTGGAAGAGGCGGCTACTTGGCGTACCCACAGAGCACAGGGCCAGGTAAACGCTCTGTCCATGTTCTGTGTGGCTGCTGCTCTCTCCAACTTCTCCTGCTCTGCTTCTCCCCATAGACATAGTCCCCCGAGCCCACATGCACACACTCGGCAGCAATTTGGGTTTAGGCTGACTGAATTGTACATACATACAGTAGAGATTGTAACCTAGATCTCTATATATATATACACGTATCTTATACACAGTAAAAAAAAAAACTCACCCAAACCCCCAAAAAGATTGAGGCAACATCATTTTCCAAGTTTAGAGAACTTCTAAGTATTTTTGAGTTGGGGAAACTTAATAATATACAGTAACTGTAACAATAAAAATTGAGTACAGCCTACATGAAAAAGCCAAAAGTGAGCCATGAAACCAACCAACTTTATTAAAGTCAACATGAGAATTACATCAGATTTAAAAGAATTGCCGTTAAGTTGCATCAACCATAACTCTTCTTTTTGTGTGTATTGCATCAAATCTACGTAGTCTTAATCTAATTACTCAGGATTAACACATTTTACATTTTAACATAAAATGAAACTAATATGATGCTAACATTCAACTATTCATGTTTAATAACATTAACTAATTCTTGTTAGTATCACTAACTTCCTGTGACAGAAAAAAGAGAAAATTTATAGATTTTATATAGAGATTTTAGAGAATTTATAAAACAAAAACCTAATCAGAGGTGAACAACTTCTGAGCCAGTAGAAGACGAATACTTGTCGTTCCCTCCACCAGAATTACAATTTGACCCTAATGTCAGTTCTCAAAATGCCTCTTATAATTTCAGTTTGGCCACAGCACTCATTCTGGACCAACTAAGCTTTACAGACATGTGCTGAGGGTGCCAGTGTTTCACTGTTTCCAAAATGACAAACCTCTGAAAGTACAGCTCAATGTCTCATTCATAAACACTCTCCCCTAAACCATGAACTTCAAAAAGAATCCTCCACACCATTACAATAAAAAAAAAACACACAGTATGAACACACATAATGGAGTACACAGTGAAAGCAGCCTTGCACAAGTCGTGTCAGCCCAACAGGCTAATGTAGTTGCAAGTTTGTTTTTACCTTTGGTCTCACAAAGACTTTAGAAGTTAGAGAAGTTGTAACTAGAAGGTGTTTTTCAGGCTGAGAAGAATGTGGCACGCACCTACCACTTTATCAGGATTCATTCATTTATGATTACTTATTTAAAATGCGATCAGCTTCAGGGTGAAAAGGGCATACTCCAACAGTAGATCAAGTTTTGTTTGATATCATTTTGTTAACAAAAAAAACAAAAACAAACTATTCATTCATATGACCTATTTCTTTTGTTAAATCTTCTCACACTTTCACGTCACATGAATGTGTTCCATTAACACACTCTTGCTTTGAGACCACCTCTCCTCCTTGGAGTCTGGTCTGCACCCATCCGGCTGTGATAGACATGTAGACTCAGAGGAACTGAATCTGCATCTTCCAAAGTCTCTGTTTATTTGTCAGGTAGGAATTTGTTGGTCACTCTGACGTACAGGTAGTATATAAAATAAGAAAGAGGCACCGTGTACTCCTGCTCTGTGTTCACATTTTGCTGAGCTCGTTTCAAAGAGGGACTGACTCAACTCTATTTAAACTACTTGAGGTAGAATAATCGAGACGATCTAAAATAGATACATACAAAAACATGTTTGAAAGTCCAATTTTCACATGCAAACACACATCAAATAATGCACTTTAACCAAAAATAAAATGATGCAGACCAGAGTCGTGGCTTGGGAGCTAATGGCCTGAAACAAATGGCTGCTTCGCCTGCTAGTGCAAGCTACCAAAAAAGAAGAGAAAAAAAAAACACACACACACACACATACATGCAATGTTAGTTTGTACTCACAAGTCCATGGGATGTTACATGAAGCATGAGCAAGGGAAAGATGGAGAACAGACGAGGAACGGTGGATAAAGGCTGTGGGTGGATTTCAGGCTGGATGCTCCAACAGTCCGACACGGTGCTTTGGCTGGCAGCAGCAGTTCAGAAGGGAGACATCTAACTACACTCCTCACAGGGACCAAACAGAGTTTACTCGCCTCTCTTTATAAGTACAAATCACCTCAGTCACTTTAATCAATCAAAAGCTCATATACTGTATCATAGTGAGGTAGTCTCGGCTTTAGTTTTTAACTAAAAACACACTACCCATACAGTACACAGTAACATACCCTGCTGCTGCAGTGAGCACTATGTCACTTGTGCAAGCACAGCAACTTTTACAAACTGCATCAAACTGTTACAGTCTCACAAATAGACACATGTAGTTACCTTCTGTAGAAGGTGAGACAGATAAAGGACCTCAGCCAGGTGGCATAACTCTGCAGTAACTTATCTTTTAGTTAACAGTGCTCCATCAACTGTTCATATAGCGGCGTGTGCTTTGAGCCTGCAGTGTCAGCTCTACAACCTGGCTTAAATTTGGATTAAAACACTGCAAAAGAGTACTCGTGTCTTAGGTAGAGTATAATTCCTATAATTGTTAAAATATTGACATTTAGATGTAACTTGTATAAACAAATTAAATGATAGCTAATTAATTTGACAATATCAGTACCAGTAAAGGTCCTTTTACAGTTTTTTGTAAGTTCATAATCTGCATTTTCAGGGCCCACCATAATACCCATGTAGGAACAATTCAGAACATATCGTAGCTTTTTGTGATCCAGGAAACATGATACTCCTCTGCTGCAACAAGACTAACTCTTAAACCAATGGTTCCCAAAACAAGAGTCTCGGATCCAAGCAAAATAAGGTGAATTATATATGGAAATACTCCTAAATCAAATCTAAAGCGTCTGTGCTTGAAGCTTTTGAGGGTTCTTGACAGTAAAAAGATACGGTTACACAGAATGTGCCTTTAAGATTATCAATAAGATGCAGGAATCCAAAAATTGGTTAGAGCAAATCAAGTATTTCTTGACATTAAATTGAGGTGAAGAAAGGATCTCTGGAAACTAGGCGATACATTGACACTAACAGAAGAATATTTTCTTTACCTGATAAGAAATCTGTTGTCTTTGTCATTTGAAATATTATGATCACCATTCATGGTGAGTAAGTAGTAAGTAGCAGTGGTACTCCACCAATTTATACTTAAGTCATTCATGTTTTCTTCTTTCCTGTCCTTTACTTTATCATGTGCTTTTCTATCTGGTATGATCTCATCATTTTAGAACCTGGGGCACAATGATTGTTTTCTATGTCATTGCTACACCAGTCAAAGCTTTTGCTACTGTTGCACTTACAATATCTGACTCAATATAAATGTTTCAAAATCGGATGATTAGTCAGTGCCTCTGTTTTAGCATGTAAGATGCCTGAGGACGTCAGCTTACAACACACAGACTCCATTAACGCGTAATTACAGTACACATCTTATTCACATCCAGACAGACGAATATCTGCCAAGAGATTTGTTCCAAAAACAAGATGCAAGTCTTAAACACAGCCTTGATTGACTCGTTGGCTCCATTTACACATCCTGCTTTTTCCACCCTTACAACTGTAGATCATTCAGTAGCTGTCAATAATAGCTCCCCTGACCGAACACACAGCCTCCAGGCTTTAGGGGAGAGTGTCTTGCCTAATCAGACCTACTATTACAAGCTTGTTGGCGGAAATCTGTTTTAATTGTAACTCAGATCCTGTCTGGTGAGTCACTGACAGATATAAACGGCTGTTTAATGCCATGTGCTGTGATACCTGAAGATGCACACGCTTGCACATGAGCACACAACAGACAGCTACAGCACAGGCGGCTGTAGTGTATGCATACTACCAACATCTGCACGCACATACAGACAAACAAATACACCCACCTGTCCTCATTTGCACTTAATTCAAATCAAGGGAACACTGGAAGCCAATCAGATGTTCTTTCTTTCACATCGGGCTATTTGATTTTGCATTTTCAAAACAAACAATTTGCCCAACAATTGCAATGAACATCACTAAGAAGCAGGAATGTTGATTTGGGGTTAGCAGCAGCCAGGAAGCAAGAGACGTGATGGCAACCATTATGTACAGTTTAATTCTGACAGCTGCAAATGGAAGGGAGACAAGCAAATGCCTATGAACATGGGGGTGAGGGGAGGGAGAGAGACGAAAGGGGAGGTAGAGTGGTAAACAGTGACATCATGGGCCTGTTTTAGAGTATTTAAACAGTCATGAGGCAGGAAAACATCGCTCAGTGCTTTTCTTCTAAATGGCAGAATCTGTCGTCAAATCAAGAATATTATCACAGCAAGAAAATCTGGAATATGAATGTGAACTCAGAAAATATCTGTAGGCTGTTGCCTAAATCAGCTGTTTCCTGTTACCACCTATTAACCGTTCTATTCTCTAAAGAAAAGCTTCACCAATGCATCTCGATGATATAACAAGTGCTTTGTTCTGTGGTTCGTGGCTTTCTGACAGAGTAAAAAAAAAAAAAAAGATTTATTGATGATTTTTGAAGTGTTTGAGATGACGCTAATAACTATATACTACATGGATTAATGCATTCAGTGGTCTCTTCTCTCTATACCGACACAGACAGAACACAGATTGGACACAGATTGTTTAGGTTTGACCTTCCTCTGTGTGTATCGCCTGGGGATGTTGCTGCATCTCCGTCCTATCTTCCGATTTAATTTGCAGCACACGCAGCCCAAAATCAACTCAGAAATACCAATTCTAGTGGGTCAATTTTTTTTTTTTTTTTTGCTAAATTCTCTATTTTTAGTGCAGACGAGGATCTTTGTTGCAAAAAAAAACCTTATGTGTGATGTAACTGTGGATTCTCTGTGCTTTGACTCCACCTACAGTTCCCATAGAGCACCACATATTATATATTTATAGTCTACTTTGACCCAACAGGAGGGAGTTGTAGGGTGTCGCCTAAATTGAACTACATTTATTATTTAGATTCATGTTTATTTCAAAGAAACCTTTTTGTGGGTACATATCGCCGTTGTGCCGGATGCGAGGCTTGTTTGTCAGCAGTGTCTTGACATTGAGGAAGACATTTTCCATCCCTGACGGAGGGCACTTTCACCCTACTCTCAAAGCTCAGCAGACAAAATGACAGCATGCTGACAGACCACTGCTGATGACAAGGTGTATTTTGGATTTCTTACTGTGGCCTGCCACTTGCAACAAACTATACCCTCGACGCAGCCGTAGTTGTGTACTATAACAAGTTAGTGAACTCGGCAACATGTTTCTAACTTTGCTAAGATGCTGTGCATCCTACATATATGTTTAAATTTTCCTCGGGAAGATATTGCTGCTTATTTTTACGTCTGCAAAAATTTGGCAGCTGCTTTTCTTCTCATCATACTTTTCTTGTTAGTTTCCTAACGGAAAAACAATGCCGGTTAAAGGTTTGAAAGCTTGTGACCATAGACAAGTTTCCCATTTTAAGGCAAGAAAAAGTACCAGCAGTTATCACAGCTGGAAAACAAAACACTGAGTTGCAGTTACTTCTAGGACAGGCAAGGCGGCATGTTTTATTTAGTAGAGGTTGAATCCAAGGTGGTGTCAGTCCATTTACTTTTTTGAAGAGGTGTGTTTGAAGATGGTGAGGTATTTTGCTGCCCTGATCCCCTACATGGTGCATGCTGCACCACTAAAGAGCGAGAACAAGGACTAGTGTTGTGTTTATGAGGACGTTCGAGAGACTGGGGCTCCAGGCAAGAAGTAGATCAGAGAGATCTGGCTCCTGCACAGTTTACCATGGCCTGGAGGTAGAGAGGTGCTGGCCCATACTGGGCTTTGTAAGTCTGTTCCACAGGTTTGAACCTGATTTTAGATACTACAGGGTGCCACTGGAGGATGTGAAGGGCAGCAGCGTTATATCATGGAGGGGCTGAACATCTGCATAGTAAAGCAGCAAGGAGGAAATTGCTAATTTGGAGATGACTAATGCATACACCAGCACCTGGGCTGCATTTTGGAGAAGTATAATCCACCTCTGCCGTTGATATGAAGGATGAACCTGCATAAATGAGCCACAGTTGCCACTCTAACTGATATTGACAGGTAGTTTATACATGATCTGAATGCAAATATTAGACATTTATATCAACAACAACGTGGTTATTGATATGCATACTGAAAAATCATTCTGAAGAGCAGCTAACAAAACAGACCGAGGCGTTCTTTAGAAGGAGGCGAGTTATCATTCAGTTTTCTTCATTTTAAAGGTGACTTATCTGAAGTCTCATGTGTTATGGCATTGTCAGATTCAAACAGAGAAAAATGCAAGTGATGCAGATGGTTCTGACAGTCCAGGGAACTTCATAGGTCCCAGTCTACTCTGGTTGAGTGTTTTCCTGAGTCCCTCTGAGCTTTCTGGGAAGCTCAAATGTCAGTCTCAGATCTCGGCTCTACCTGCAGTGTACACAAAGCCCCTTTCAACTGCTTTTAGAGGTCTGGGTACTTGCTATGTACAGTATGTCTGACTTGACTCAGGTGTTCAAAACTGAAATAGAATTGGCTGTAGCCAGTGTTGGGCAGAAATTGGATCACAGTTTAAATGACAGAGGTGTCCCTGCCAGTTTAACTGGGACTCGGGATGTTCGGCACATTTTTTAAAACCCATTCTTCTCCTCGGTTGGTTGTTGCTCCTTTTTTTTATCTTTTCTCTCCTTTGTTCATCTCACTTCTTCTCCCACCTCTTGTTTCTTCCTCTTCTTTCAATGAAAAGAATGAAACCTGTGTGACAGACATTTCCAAATTAAGATCATTATCAATTTCCTCCCAACAAGCTCTGTGATCTTCGGCAGTGCCCGAGAGGAGACCAGGATTGGCTGCGTGCACTGGTCTTAATCAATCTGGCTCTTGGTGAGCTCGGGTCCATTTGTCCCAGATGCTAATCTGCAGAGCTCAGCTCTGAGGCCAGAGGCGCTTTACATGTATTTGGTGCAAAATAACATGAGCAGGCATGCCAAGCCCATCCTGCTTGGATTTTTGTTCAAGGCCCAGGGAAAGATGTGACACATCAGGGAGGGCAAAGTGTCCCTTAGCGCCTCCGCCACGAAGCGGTGGCTCTCACAGCTGTGGGTAGCAGATGCTCTGAGGTTACAGGCACAGGCCTTCAGGGACATCACCACTCTGCCCTCCAGGGGCTGAATACGCAACACATTCTCACAAGAAAACTTACTGAAGGCTTAATGGGAGTGAAGTATTTTGTCATCAATTTTGGCCTGCAAATTTTATTATGAAATACGATTAACAGTGCAGGATTTTCTGTTTAATTTGTGTTACACATTTACACATTTATTTTTACGAGACTTTCCTTTCACTTATTTGTAATTGCATATAGATTGCAAAGTAAATTCCCTGCATTTTTCAATACACAATATGTACAGTTTTGTAAGATTGGTGATCTATTAACATATATATCTGAGTGCTGTAAAACACAATTCCTCATCCAGTTAATTCATATTTCCTTCATGTGTCTGAATGGTCATTAGATGTAGCCTGTATCACTCTCAGATTTCAGTCATAGTGAGTCCTAGATTTCTTCAGACCACACGAACCTGACCAGACATGTTTGAAAAATTGTGTTCAGCCAAAAGGCCAGGGCTGTCAGCTCTGAGCCTGCTCGCGATAGGATAATCTGTGCCGACTGTAGATAACTGAATGCCCTTTCTCAGTCCCAACCAGGCCGGATCCCACACAGGTTAGAATCTGCATTAAAATCAAATTAGGGTGTATTGATCTGCTACGCTGTTGCACATTGTTTTACCCGTAATTCAGTGTTCATGTTTCCTCTTCCTCTGTAAGTTTCCCCAGCAGTGGTAGGTGGTAAATGTAAATAAATAGCTCTGAGAGTTGAGTTTGTCCATTGCTGGAAAGAACAGCGAGGCAAGGGAAAAGCAGGCATAAAATGAAAAGTTAAGAAAAAAAAAAAACAGAGGCCTGAGTATGGGTGAGTAAATGCAAGAAGAAATCATCTGTTAAAATTAATTAGCCAAGCTTCTCTGAACACAAAATGACAAGACATTAAATATGTATTATTTATGAAATGTCTGTGCTCTCTGAAAAGGGTGTCTAGTGCTGTTAATTACTCAGCCATTCATTCAGAAAAGATTATTTCAAATGGAAAGTGAAAGCAAGGCTAGACAGCAAAAGAGCTGTTAGTTTCTTTCACGCTATTTTTAAATGACATTGGTGAAAATGGAAAAGCTAATTATGGTAGCTCTAAAATTCAAAGCTAATTTGAGAAGCAGCATGTCAGGTTTATTGACGTCTTCTGTAGAGTGATGTGGTTTGATGGCCACCAAGGAATCTAACTGGCGCCGCGAGGGAAAAGGGAGGAGTGACTGCATGAAAAATTATTCCTTGCAGAAATGAAAATAACTTTTGGGAATAGATATTCCCCAATTCCCATTATTCCCTATTTGTTGTAGAAATAACAGCATATTTATGTATATTCAAAGAGTCGACCTTTATACACAGGTTTTCTGGATTAGAAGACGTGCTAATACATTCAAAGTTTTTTAGAGTTTCTAATTATGCTAGTGAGGCTTGTGTTTCGTGAACATTTGGATCATAGGTTGTGCCTTTCAACATGTGTTTGTCTCAGTTAATATGTTGCGTTTCTTTGGGATTTGAAATAATCACAAACTCGGTGCACGACACTGGCGAACTTTATGAAAATATTTTTCACATTTGCCAAGTCCCAGCAGGCCGGAGAGCATGTCGCTATATTTTATCATCACCGTGATTAGTTTTATTTTCCAACTAGTGAGAAAAAGAGCAGCAGTACTTTCAAGGTTTGTGATTCCTCCTTAAAGGCAGTCACCTGGCAAAGTGGGAACGAGAGCAGGGCATTTATCCACTTAAAGAGAGCCACCCCGATGATGTCAGTAACAGATGACTGCAAGACACTCCCATCTCCGTCGCCTCGCAGCCAGCTTTGGTCACTGAGGGCAGAAGGGAAAGAGGGTGGGGGTAGGGGACATAATTACCAGTATAAATGAAGCCCTGCGAACGATTCGCACTGCTGGGTCCCCTGATCTAGTCTCCAAGGCAACCTCAGCACGCTCATTTGTTTTGTAGATGAGTAATTACATCCAATTAGTGGCCAGTGGAAAAAAAAGGAGTCCAAGAAAGGCCCATTGTTCTGGATAGATTGTGTGAATATTAATAGTGGGAAGGTCTGAGGCACAGTGATATGATCGGTGATACTAATGCAGCTGTGGGCACACTCTGCCCAGTCTCATCCTGCGTAACTGATCAGATAGCCACTGATGAAAATATATGGCTTTGAGAATGTGTGCCCGTATGTTTGTGCATGAGTGTCTGAGTCGTAATCTTGTCCAGCTGCCTCTATCCGGCAAACAAAGCCAGTTTTACCTGAGACCGCCACACCTGCAGACAATGGAGCGCACGGTCAAACTGGGAACCAAATTCGGCCCTGGCAGTTTTCGTGTGGACTGGCTCGGTCCAGTTCATTCCGGTCATTTTTAATGCCGGGCAGGAGGGAGAATGACCGCTGATCCTCCTCATCCGCCAACAGTAGCTCCGGTGGTACAGCTAGCGGGATTTTTATGTGGCACACTGGCATCAGTAATATATATTTTTTAATAAAACATTTAGCAGCCTCAAGATTTTCCTGATTTTCTTTTTTTTCCCACTACACCTTTTTGCTTTTCCAGGCCTTCATCCATTAATTTGTTTTTTGATTTTATTCAATTATTTCCCGCTTGCCCTCTGACATTACGTGGATAGGAAGATCCACTTGAAGGGGTGTGGATCCTGCACTTGCACCTGCCTTACAGTACAAGCTTGGCTGTTCCACCCTTAAGTGGGCCATGAAAGGCCAAATTATGTTTTCCCATATAGCTGGTGGTGGCCTTGTGGCCTATCGGGCATTTGCCAGAATCTCCAGTCGGAGCCGGCATGGCATGCAGAGTCTGTGCAGCGTAATATACAATCTAGGTAGATCTCTTGAATTCACTCACTCTACAGTGTATGCAGTACAGCCTTTTTACTGTATGTCACAAATCACTAACACCCAGCACTAGCCAATAGTTGACATTTTTAAAGGGTAAATTTCATAAGCTTGGTGTTCATTGTGCCTGGGAATTGGTGATTGGTTTGAATGACACTTGATGAGATGTTAACTTCTCGTAAAAATGTGACTTGTGGCAGATATAAAACTGAACTTTGCCGCAGAAGTGACAGACTATTTTCTGTCTGCATCTTCCAGCCATCTGCAGCTCCATGTACTTCCCGTTCATAGTAGAATCACAAGTAATGTTGCCTTCCTCTCTTTTTGTAAATATTGTTGGTGACGCAGTTTTATAGTTTGAATGAAACCTCATCAGAACTGTCAATAGACTAAACTGATCAAGTTTAGTTCAAGTACACACGTCCCAGCCGGTCAATAGATCTGCACAATGTGAGCGTAAAAAAAAGGGACTCAAAGGGTCAGAGTGTAGGGTTTAGTGGAACGTAGCGGTGTAGTTGATGATGCAACCCTGTCGCCTCACTCTCTCCTTCCTAGCGTGAAAGGTGGTGGAAAATTAAATATCTTTAGAGTCAGTGTAATTTGTTTGTTCTGTAGAAACATGGCAGTTCAACATGGCATACTCGCTGCGTCTGTAGATGTAAAAGTCTCATTCTAAGGTAACAAAAACATAAAAATCCTTATTTTCAAATGATTATACACTAATGAAAACATGGTTATGAATACTATTTTACATTTCTGCTGTATTCTGTATATAAAGCCCCCCTAAATCTGACACACAGCATTAACACAACGTACAACATTAAAGAAAACACAGTGTCATCCCAGCTGAGTGTGTATTCAGTTACTTAAAACTAGAAGTTTTTCTCAAATTAAAATATTTTATCTGTCCAACTTTGAAGCGAAATCTACTTCAATAAACTGCTGCTAACAATATTTGGTTTTTAATACCATATTTGAATGTGGGCTTAGTCTGGATAATAATGATAACAATTATCTTTCACCAATCTGCATCTCCTTTCATGAGTAAAAGAAATGCTTTGTATCATGTTTGCATGTAATCTAATCCTTTCAAAGATGCTGCAACTTCACTTTTCCCAAGATGACACCACATGCATCTGATATGTAATCACATTTTTGCATTATATCACTAATGAAGTATAGTATAACTATGATAAAAACTGAAAGTAATGCTTCTTTGGTTTCTGCACTGTTCTAAATGGGTGACACACTAGAATAGCTGCTTTATGAATTCCCTATAACATGGTTTGTGCTATTGTCAAATGTTTTTCCCCCCCATTATAATTATTCCATTGATCCAGTATTCCTCATTAGCAAGGCTAATCAATTTTCGGTGACATTTGTCTAAGTGAAGTAAATGGAATGATTGGTTCTTGAGCTTTGTTCAATGTGTCAGGCATTATGTGACGTACGTGGGAAGCCTGCCGTATTTGGATCCTATAATTTGATGAGTGGGCAGACAGCCCACAAGTGGTGAGATCAGAGTGCTAAAAAGCATTGGCGGGGAGAAACATGGCTGGTGCTTACATTCCATTTGGCAGAAGTGGACTGTCTCACTCTGAATGGGTAGAGGTGAAGTGGCTTTGAATGACTATTCGCTCCAGGATGCAAATAAAAAAAACACAAAACAAAAAAAAAAACACACAGCAGGGGGAAACCCAGCATGAAAAAGCCGGTGTCACCAATCTCCGTCCCTCCTGAGTAGATTAACTCTGTTATCAAAGAGGTGTGAGAAGAAGCAGTTTCTTTTAATTGGACTCTTTATATGAGCAGCTTGTCTCAGATTAAGAGGACAAGCAATAAATGTCAGCACGACTTATTGCTGAAAGACATTTTGTTGATAATCTACCATCTGTGTCAAAGAGAGAATCATTGGAAGAGGCCAATCTGAGACGTGCTTAGAGTACTTAGTGCACTTCAGAACGCCTATCATCAATAAACACAAATGTCTCTGTATCTCATTCACATAAAAACCTTATCATCTGTTGCTATTGGTCAAATAAGAGGCTTTAAATGAATTATTGATTGGTGCGCTTTCTGTTTCTTTTCATTTGAATGACAAAAGCTTCCTTCAGGTATGTCGGCGAAGAGTCGTCGGTATGAAATGAGAAATGTACTGACCTGTGTTTTAATGATTCTTCAGTTTTATCTCATCTTTAATGGTTGCAAGAAAACATGGAGGGCACAGGTCACTTATGCAAAAGACATACATATCAAAAGCTGTGGCCTTACTGTGTATTTTTGTATTCACTGTTATTGGTCCATTTGAATCAAATCAAGGCATTAATTGAGGAGTTCTTAATTGTGTTCTTTCAGGGAGAGATAGTATGTATCCATAATTGTACAGCTAATGTGTAAGATACAGCTGAGTGTATCAAACACGGACCATATGCTACGGGGGCCTGGCCACATGGCAGGAGCTGCTGGGGAGGGAGGGCAGGGAGGGCCAATTAAAGCAGACAAAACGCAAGGATGTAACCTAAAAAATAAATAAATAAATGGTGTAACATAACACCAAGCTATGCTCAACAATCTGGACATTGACTTTGACAATGAAAAAAGTTGATTTCCACAATGATGGAGTCCCCTCCCCTCCCCCTCCCCACCCTATACTGTATCTCCCAGGCCTCCCCGATTATGGGTTTTACTCTGCGCCCAGTGACCAGAGGGGGGGGCCCTGCTCCTTTGCTGACTATGGCTCCCTGGGGCCCCAAGCGGCTCAGATGCTGCACAGTGAGCATGCCACCTCCGCCTGCAACTCCCCCCTCCAGCACCTACACAGCCCGGATCAATTTAAGAACCCAGGTTTGTATATGCGCATCTATCTCATCCACGTTTTTTGAGAGTTTTTCAGTTTGATTCATGACATTATTCCATGCAGATGATCTAATCTTTTTATTTATTTATTTTACATTTTTTTCTTGCTTTTGTTAAGGAAAGAAAAAAAAAAACCCTCCCCTTCAAAAAAAAAAAATATATATATAAAAAACAACCCCCCGTCTTGCTGACAAAATAGCATTGCATGTTCTTCCTCCTTTTTTCAATATTTAATGTAGATTTTCTGTTTCTTTGTGAAGTTATGTTTTCCAGCCCCTGCTTGCACATAAGGGGCCAACACATACAGAATGTAATCCTTCATTTGCATGTGACTACTGATGATGTCGGAGAGTACACTTGGCCTCTCTTTAACAGAGCTCAAGTCTGTGTGAATTTTGAACAGCAAAAGGAATGAGTTAAGTGTGGGAGTGAGTGTCATTTTTTTTTTTTCCTAATTTAGCCGAGGCCTTTAAGCATTTTAAGTGTTAAGAATGATTGCTCGTCTTATTAGTGTGTGAAACTTGGAAATCAGTAGAAATACTGTGCGACGTTAGACACTTAAAAGACAACATTTTTGCATAATACAGCCATTACGCTACACCACAAGCACATTTTCATCTTGTGTGCTTTTTCTTGATGTTCTCTCAGCTATCTTATGTAATCATAGCTTTCAAAAACCAGGGATGAGAGTCCACCGACAAGTAAAATATACAACACATTGGCATTTCAATACCTGCATTCAGATGATTGTAAATTCATGCTATTTCTTTGAGAGTCTTCGGGAATTAACAACCTTTTTTTGGATCCTGCAGTATTTATAAGTTTATCTTTTTTTTTTTTATAAGCTCATGTTTGCACTGACATGACGTACCACCAATGTTTTTTCCCATCTAAAGTAGTTAATAAAGCAGGTCTAGTTTAGCAGACTGCCTTCAGTGCCAGTGACAGTGTTGACCTACACACAGCGGTTGGGTTCCACGTCCTCTGGAGACCTACGCACCCTCCCTTCCCGCTGGGTTTGAATCCCGATATAGCCTTGTGCCTTTACTAATGTGTCTCCAACCTTCTATAATAATAATAATAATAATAATAATAATAATAATAGCAGCAAAAACTATTTCAAACAAAACGGGCTGTCTTCTCACTCTTTCGGACCAATAAAGTAAGTGTGGAGCCAACTCTCCCTCTAATGGTTACAGTGTTGGCCAGCTGCCCCAGGCAGATGTTGGCATTTCCCGCAGACTGTCTGGACGAACTTTAGCAAAAAGAGCACAGACAGGTTGCATAGAAACAACTACGCAGATGTGATGTCAGTTTCATGTCGGCCTGCTGTTTTTAGTATCTTTACAGACACAGTTCATCATACTCCTTATTGCCTAATATGCTTTACCTCTACTTTATTGTCTCTGTCCATTGTGAGGCCTGGTTGTAGCATGTTAATTTAGTGGACGTTATAGTCAACGTAAGAGTAGAAAGGTTGACATCACCTCAGTTGTTTCTAACAGCAGCTAGTGTAAGTCTCTCTGTTGGACTGTTGATGTGTGGTTGTTTTTTTTGTTGTTGTTGTTTTGAGTTTTTGCTCGGTTGGTGCAGCACAGATTTTTCTCACCTGAGAGGACACGTTCAAATCCTGAGTGAGTCAACATAGCTCGATTACATCGTAACACAATTTATGTGCTTGTTGTCTGTGAAATAGACTTTATATTTGTAGCCAACCTTGAGCCTAATTATATGAAAATCACATTATAGTAAATAGAATCACAATGGCACTGTTTATTTGGATGCTTGTCTTAAGTAGATAAGAGCAGAAATGTTTTTCAGGAGGTATAATTGATTTCTGTGTATATTAGGCGCCTTACGATGATGATTACCCATATTTCATTTATGCTGTCAGTCACTGTTCAGATTATATGGCGAGCAGCCCTGCTCCTCACACAGTGCTCAGTCCACAGATGAAGACAGTGGCACACATTTGTAGCCTGAAAGGGAGAATAGAATAGTTTCCATATGCAGTTTGATGGCAAGTCTCATTGATAAATGCTTTTCTTGTGCACAGTTCATAAATCTGCACTTTAGTACTACATTTAAGTGAGTTAAAGTGAGGCAAACATAAGTTGGATGGCAGACACAGGAAATATAGCACACATTGTTCTCTATAGAGTTACACATTAGTCACTCGTAGCATGAAATGATTTTCCTCTCTAGTTTTTTTTTGTCCTTTCAGTCAAATATGTCTGTGCCACAAGTACAAGAGAGACTTGGCGCTATCATTCCTCAATCGAAATGAAGAGTAACACGCAAGTCTGTGTTCTTACTGGACCTAATTCAGAACAACAATCTGACCCACATCATGCTTGGGATTGTTTTGCTCCCAAAGCTAAAGGCAGAATCAGTGCAGCCCCCTACATTTAAATGCTGCTCCACAGGGAAAGGCGGTAGCCAAACTCTAATAAAAATCACCAGTCATAGGAAATGAGGATTGCCATTTCAACTGAAAAAATCCTTAATTATATAAAATGCCAGCCTACTGGGGGCTGTGCAGGCAAGATAAGAGCACTAGCTGCTCACTGTTTAAAGTCCTTACAGTTAAACAGCAGTGTCAACTCACTAGATGTGTGTTTAGTGAGATGGCTTCATTTTTTTTTTTTTTCCGAGAGTGCTATACACAGATATCTAGAGTATGTACTCAGGTGCTTCTAATGGACCTAACATGTCTAATATAGCTTTGAGAGTGACAAGTGGTGACAATGATACAGTTTGTATACTGTGTGCGTGTCTGCAGCAACGCGTCGGATGTATCGCAGTTACACTCGATATTTCTTTAACATGGATTACAAAGGCTTCCTCTCAGGTGTCATAGGGTTTGTGAGCTCATATATACACAAGATGGAGCATTTTCTCCGCTCGGGAAGATTTTTCTTTTTAATGCAGTTGTGCTTTTTTTTTTTTTTTTTTTTTTTCACAGTCTGTCTTTGAATAAGGGTGAGACAGAGGGTTATGTGAGGCTGACAGCAGAGGAGATTGCTGTTAAGAGATCACTGCATATTTCTTTCTCCTCAACTGTTTTTTTTTTTTTGTCGTGTATTGCCAGTGTTATTGGCCTTTAGCAGGCATCTGGATTTTCAAAAGACATTTTATTAGTCTGAGTCGCTCTTACTCACAGGGTAAAGGTGGTAAGTCATGTACAGTATTTCTTTTTTATCCCCCCCCTGAGTTTGGACCTGCACATGAACTCGGGTCAAGCTTTTATATTTCCCCTTTATGCCTCCTTCTCTAGTCTCACATATACCTATTTTGTTTTATGCCTGAAGTTACTCCAGAAGAAGGAAAAAGCTGCGACACACAGCCGAAAGTATCGACAACATTTTAAGTTGGTTCTTGCCGGCATCTCTGAATCATCAGGTCATATATAGGAGAGCGTAAAGTATCTCAAATGTCTGGGTGCAAACTGCTCAAGTGAACTCTATAATAATCCTGTGTTGCTCTTCTTATTCAACAGCCGATGTTGTTTTACAAGTACTCCTTCACATTATGCATGGCAACATTTACACTGCAACCTTACTAGTTTATTAGCATGGTGGAAGTATTTCTAGAAATGTGCTTGTTTTGTGTTGTGCATGATTATACAAAGTGAATGTTACTCCTATGCATAATACACACAGCATGTAGACTATATTTAGAATATCATACTGGATTCACTCTTCATTTTGGTCTTTTCAATCTAAATCCTGCAACATTTTGTCAGTTAATATCAAATGAAATTGAACATGTAGTTTTTTAATAAGCTGTAAGCATCCGTAACCTGTAATACGACCTATAAGCAAGTCCTTCGAGACAAACGTATGAATCCAGTAATGTGTTCTTTTGATTCAAACGTGTCCCCCTTTGAGTAAGTAATAGCAAGTAAGAGTGGACCTGATCATTGTTGGGTGTTTCTGAGCTGCTCTGCTCCCCGCTGTGTTTGTATGCAGGCACCAACCCGTCAAGGCCCGGAGGTTTCCCTGGTGCTAACAGTCCAGGGCCTGTGGCTGACCTGTACGGACCCAGCAGCCAGGATTCGGCTGTGGGCAACTACATCAGTGCTGCTAGCCCTCAGCCTGGCTCTGGGTTTGGCCCCAGCATCACAGTGAGTACTCAAAATGTAGACTCTGTGTCATGTCTGACCGCACTCTGAGCTCAGTTGCCTCTTTTGCGTCATAATAGCACCGCTAAAATTAGACACTAAGCCAGTGCACAGCGCCTGTGATTGTGATGTTCTGTACAGCAATTCAGAGAGAGCGGAGCTTACTAATTAAAGGACATTATAGTCATCCACTGAAATGAATCAAAAGAACCGCCCCCTGGTTCTAGATCAGTACAAAGTGTTAGAGTTGGATCATTTCTCTGCAGAGGTCTCTACTTTTACCGAGGTCAGAGGTCCCATAAGCATTTTGTACATCAGGGTCTTACCTCTGAAAGTTATCTGTGTCAAATGCAAATGTTTATTCCCCTTAGCTGTTGCACAAATCACCTCACTTCAGACTCTGTGTCACCTTCCCAGAACAAATTTCCTTTATTTTTAGAAACCCATCTGTCCCAGAGCTTGAGTTTGCTCCGTCACTAGGACAATGCTTCCAAGCAGGTTTTGCCTCTCCCAATGTCCTTGTCCAGGTGTTGTTGCTGAGCCAGGTGCTGTGGCACTTTTTCCCTCTTGCTGATCAGTTAGCTGCCAGTTGCCATGTCAACTCATAAGTGTAAGATTAGCAGGGCTAGTAGAGGTGACGGTAACAAAGAGGGGTTCTCAGTCTGTCTATGTTTACTGCCTGGCAATGTGCTCAGACGTCTGTCTCGGGCTGTGTGTCAGTTTAGGTGACGAGCAGCAACCTGTTCGTAATCCTGCCTCTTGCTTTGACTGTGATCAAAAAAGAAGCTGCTACGAAAATGCCTCAAACACAGTGTTCTTGACAATGAAGACAAAGACGGGCAAGATAGCGGTGCTACATAAAAATTGGGCAATAAAATTTACAAAATAGGCTCTTCTTATTGTAACCCCAAGTCTTGGAGAGATCATCTTAAAGCCAGTAAAAGGACTAACTTCAACCATGAAATATAAAGTATATTACCTTGTTTAGCATTAAAAAGTCAGGAATAGTGCATGAACCAGACATTCAAATGTTTAGGACGTTATTGTCAACAAAGGGCCAGAGTTCAAACTCCCTAAAAGACATCTGAAACAGCTATTTGTTTACTTAGCATGTGTGTGTGTTATTCATACCTTGGACCTCACTGAATAATTAATCTCAAAATGTTGAATTTTATGGCCCCTAGCAAGGTGCAACAGGGCTGAGACTCACTGCCAGGCTTGTTGGGGCATGTTTGTACTGTTTGTACATGACTGAACTGAGTGACACAGTATAGGTTATGAAAATAACACCTGCTTTCTGAAAGAAGCTAATTAATGCACGGCTTAACTGAGGTGGAATAACAACAAGCCCATTAGTACTGCAAGCGAACACCGAAAGACTACAGGGTGAAGACATTCTTTTCAAACTTTATAGTCCACATCATTAATTTGAATATAATACAAGAAGCAGAAAGTGCAGGGAAGATTCATTCGGGGTGTTTGTGGTATTCTTGTTTTGTTAAATTGAGTTTAAGGCATGTTTATCATTCCGTATGGTCATGGTACAATACTTTGTGTATCTCTCTCCTGGAAATTTATCACTTTGTGCAGTAAACTGAATCATTAGGACTAAGTGTAACGGCTTAGCATGAATGAAGTTAATGTGGGACTTGTACAGGCAGTAATGTTGTCAGTATGGGGTAGTGTCACTGCGAGCAAATGTGCAAATAGCTCATTTTAATGTTAGTAAGTATGTGTAATTGATTTATGATATCCAAACAAAAACGGAGCTTAACAGAAAAAAATGCATCTTATTGGCTTTTTGCTTCCTAAGCAAAGCCTCTCTTATTAATTGTTTTAGGTCCACTGGCTATCTGCCATAATCTGTTGGTCTCAGTGTAGGAAGCAAAATATTTGTTATGAAAGACCAGGCTGGCTCGTTTTCAAAGCAGATTTACCAACAGATAGTTTACAGATGGAAATGAGGCGATTTGTTTCCATTATTTTCTATTTGTTGCAACACTTTGTAACTAACAGTTTAGTGCGTTAGAGTTAGAGAATATAAAAAAAAACAAGTCTTTCAATGCAACAAATGCTATAAATCCTGACCTGAATAGAAACGTTTCATCACATTCACCTTAAAAACGTTTTATTGGGGCTAATTTATAAAGCAGATCAGTGAAGGATATACTGTATTTTACCCGTATAATCCAGGCAAGGTGTTTTGATTCCCTTACAGAATATAAAATTGCGCTTGCGATGCCGCGCACTAAATCACCACTTCAGAATTACCCGGTGAATCAAACCGAGTGCAATAAAGCAGAGAGGTGATGCAGCAGCCCTGTGACTTTCTGCTCTCGGCGAGATGATCTCTCTATTCAGAACATTAAAATAGGAAATGATTCAGAACTAAAATGTCTTTTATATTTCTTTTTTTTTCGGCGTGGATGCTGTTGGAACTAAACGTACGTAAGATCATCATGTGTCACAACCTCGTGGATGACTTCAGAGTCACTGATTTGTCCCTTCGGTCTTAACGCTCCAGTGATTTTATTAATCCCTTTAGCCAATATCAAAACAGCCACTGTGAAGAAGCAGTAATGAACTTAACTATTTTTTTTTCTTTAATGCAAGACAATTAGAGTGCAATTAGCTGATTGAAGTGATAAAGACAGATAATCGCTGTTGAAAGTGCTTCTCTTTTCACTGTTGTGTGTGAATTCAAGGATTTCTTCAAGACCTGTCAGCAGCAATATTCACAGTATCCTGATAACTGAGCTACATAATAAAAACCATTCAGTATCAAAAACACGCTGATCCTACTGAGGGGTGTTTATGATCCTATTCTCTGCATGCTTTCAGATAAAATTGTTTGTGTATGTCGGCATGAGCAGGGATTGTTTGCGCGTGTGCGTGGTTATTATCTCCCTCACGTGTTATTGTAACCTGCGAACTACAGACTGGTGAAAAATGAATGGAAAAACCAACATTGTATCCTAGTAAGGCCACAAAGACAGCTTCAGTGCATCTTGGCACTGATTCTACAAGTCTCTGAGCTCTACTGGAGGGATGAACACCATTCTTTCCAAAAGACATATCCACATTTGGTGTTTTGATAATACTGGTGAACAGTGCTGTCGGTCCAAATTCTCCCATAGCTGTTCAGTTGGGTTGAGATCTGTTGACTATAAAGATTATAGGACATGATTTAAACCATGTTCATACCCCTCAAACCATTCAGTGACCTATGGATGGGGGACCATTCCCATCAGGATCAAGATGTTTGAGATGTTTCATCATAGGATTAACGGTGATCATTCAAAACAACATTGTATTTATTCACTTCAGTCCAGTTTTAATCATACAGAAGTTATCTGATGACACTTTTCCACATAGAGCAGGTGCTCTTTATATTATTATTTACCCAAGAGACCCAAGAATTCCCACCATAAGCAAGCGCTTGGTGACAGTGACAAGGAAAAACTTCCTTTTAACACACAAAAAACCTTGAGCTGATTAGTTGACGGTCATCTGCCGAGGGACGGACGGACGGACGGACAGATGGATAGATGGATGGTTGGTTGGTTGGTTGGTTGGTTGGTTGGTTGGTTGGTTGGTTGGTGTAACAGAGCCTCCTCTCGTTCAGCATTCAGGCCTGTACCATTATCTTGGCGGACACCACACATGTACTTGTCCACTCGTGGAGAATATGGTGACCAGATCACTTTTCTCCACATATCTGTAGAGAAGTACTGATGGCTTTTACACCACTAGACTAATGTGCATTCATCTTTGTAATGAATGATTCATGCACTACAGCCCGACTATAATATCCTCCCTATGTGATGTGTGTCAACGGACTGATCATTCAGTGTGCACTTTAAACCACAATTCCTGACCCTGTTTAGTCTTTCCCATACATCTAAATGCAGATATCACTTTTTTCTACATGCTACAGAGCATGATTGGTTTGGCTAATTGTTGAACTATACGATGCAGTGGACCTGTGTGGATGCATCTCATTTGTCACTTCAGGTTTTTCCTTTAATTTGTCACCCGTCTGTATGTTGATGTAGAAAATAAAATGTTTGAAGTTATTGTATCTTGAATTATTTAACACAGTATGAGATCATTCACTTTACATAGTATATCTAACTCTTTTTAACATGATTTCTCTCTCACGAGACAACCAGCCTGTGATATAATACATGTGTCCTGCTCTGCTACTGAACATGATCAAACTGAATCAAAAAAGTTCACAACCATGCCATCTGGAAAGAAAGTTGATATGATACTCACTTTTTCTCTCCTTGAAATGCATACTGACAAAAGCACTAACTGTACACTTTTAGGGCCCGTTGATTGCGACAGCTTTTACAAATGGATACCATTGAACAGGTGGCCGGTTGCCATCTCATCAGAGGTATTGCATTTTATTTACTGTGCTATTTCTATCAGTCTTCTCTCTCTCTCTCTCTCTCTCTCTCTCTCTGATATATGTTCATCACATTATTTCGTTTGTTTTTGATTCACCTCCCTCGAAATGACAGAGCTGGTAGTAAAGTGTGAGTGTGACGACGGGTTCATGTGTTCACAAATTCGGCGAGGTGATCCTTCCGTGTGACGTCTTGAACAAAAAAAGATCGAACAAATTCGACGATAATCAGTCTGTAGGGATGTCACACACACACAGATACTACCAGTTTTGAATTCTTTCTTCTATCTGATTAACATTTTGAAATGTTTCCACAGTCTTCCACATATTTTAGAGTATGCCACTTAATAGTTTATGTTTTTGATTATAAAGGACAGATCTCTCATCACACTTCTTTGCCGCTGTGACTAGAAGAAATCTTAAATCCAAATCTTTTTAACAAATCGAAGAATCTTTAAAAAATGCCCAAACAGCCTACGAGGAACCAAATATTTCAGTTTCATCATGTTTATTCTGTCATCTCTATCGCTAACATTGTCCCTCATATGTACAGTATAAGAAGTATCTAAATGCCTTGAGCTTCTCGCCTGCTTCCAGCTACTTTCTGTTTTGTAGATATGTTGTGTGATGTGTGTTGAATTCATTTGTGCACAAACTGCTTTTTTTAATGGGTTATTAGCAGCTAAGAAATCGATACTCACCAGTAGCGGCACATGCATGAACATGATTGCAAAGTTATTAAGTATAGATTTTTTATTTTTTTAAAGGTCCAGTGCAGAGGATTTAGTGGCATCTAGCAGTGTACCTGCTGATTGCAACTCCCTTGTTTCACCCTTTACTAAAGGGTTTAAAAGACAGATATAAAATTAGATATAGATATAGATATTAGATATAAAAGGCAAATTTTAAGGTAACAGTTACTATTTTCAGGCGATTATACAAAATTAAATTATAGTTATTCATATTATGTTACATTTCTGTCATATTCTGTAAACAGAGCCCCTAAATCTGACACACTTGACCTTAAAAATGTGTTTAAAAAATCATTGTTGTCACTTTTATTTAATGCGATTGTGCCTCCATAAATGGTCCAACGTATTTTATTTGTTAAATCACAGTAATGTCTACAGATATCTGTCATTAAATGTCACTTTGAGTGCAGTATTCTTACGGTTTCTAATGTTGTTGTTGTCCTTTTTTCTTTCTTTATCGCCCAGCAGAGTATATCTGGTGGCCCAGGAAAGACAGGACGAAGTTTCTAATTGGCTTTGTGTGCAGGTGATGCTATCCAACTTCAAGCACTACAGCATCACCAAGGCAAAAAGAACGAAAGTCGGAACCATATGAAGAAGAAAAGAAAACGTTAGTCATCTCAGAAAAATAACAACTGCTGTACTATAATCCAAACCTCCTATAACTTTACAACCTGGTTTGGTATGATGTTTCACGTCGATTTCATTCACCTATTTCCTTCCTCTGTTTAGCTTTTTCGTTTCGATTTAGGTTTTTAGGAAGTCATTTTCGTTTTAACCTTGAGTTTTGTGTCATTTTATTTTATCTTCCAGTATATTTGTGTAAATGGATTTTTTCGTTTTTTTGAAGTACGGGGGTCATAGCCAAGAATATCTGCAAGTCATGTCTTCATCTTTGTATCGGTTAGTGTAAAGGAGAAACGATTGGATGTTCCAGTCTTTCCGCAAAAAAAGAAGCTCAGTGTGGAGAGACAGAGAAAAAAAATAATAAATTTTAAGGAAAATTTAAAGAGGGTATCTAAGTAATAAATCTTAGTAGCTGTTTTATTTCTTGTGATGTCTCATTGTTAACCATAATTACCTATTTTTGGGCAATACAAAGAGGACTCCAATATTTTTATGGTCCTTTTTTATAAGTGTTGTTTTTGTTGTTTAGAAATATATATATATGCTATAACAAATTTCATATAACTACATTGTGAATTCAAACTTGAGAAAAAGAAATGTAGCTGTACATATTATTCCAGTCACTGCATATAACCAACTCAGTGAGAGAATAGCATATTTTTGTGATGGTGTGTCAAAAGAACATGTTATAGCGTGTGAATAGAAGAAAAAAGCTGTAAACAGTTATTATTATACGTTTTTCTGCTGGAAGACGGTATAATGACCCCAGAGACAAACAGAACACACTTGCTCTGTAAATACTGAAGCTGAATAATTTTACAAAGTGTCATACCAGCAAATTTACAAACGGTGAGTTAAGTCAACACAGTTTTAAGAAATAATAATAATAACAATAAAAAAAAAAGAGCCTGATTGGTATCTTTTTTTGTCTAACTGTTAAGATATCAGTATCATTTCAAAGAGAGAGAGAAAAAAAAAAGATGATTTAATCCAAAGCACACTGTACTTAGATGTGAAGATTAGAACTTGAACCAGGCATTTTACAGTGCTCTGTGCATCCTGACACTTTTATACTCTTGAGAGGAACTTGTTAGTTGTATGTTATTGTTTGTTTCATCCTGCTTGTTCCTGATTCATTTTTGGAACACAATATCTGGGCTCTGTGCTAGAGCCTTTAATAATGTAATGCTTGTTCTTCTGAATCAGTTCTTTTTTGAATGAATTAGGAAAGTAAACATTTTGATACCATACCTCAGCCTTTGTGAGTTCTATTGTGGAATCATTGGCAGGTTTAATTTATTCTAGTGGCAAAATAACTGAAAAACACTGAAAGGTAATAAAGCGAGTAATCATTGCACTGTGAGTAGTAAAGTACAGGCCATTTTTTTCCTATTTGCACATGTATATGTTGGCTTTTTAAAAAAAAAAAAAAAAAAACGGCCCTGTGCTTTGGGATAGTATGAAGGATGTTGGGGTTAATGTATTCTCGACTAGACAAACACTTCAGAGTTTTGAGGTGAGTTAACAGCTTGGGAAATAGTGACTGATATGTTGCAGTGTACACTTGGATTTCTTTATATATTAGACCCATGTCTCATCTAAAGATATTTATACAGGGTCAAAAGATGACACTGAATTATTCACTTATCTGTCGCTGCACCAGGTTTTACACAGTATGTGTGGTTAATGATTTTACTCATGACAAACATTTAATAATAATATGCTCCAGAGTGCAGTCCAGTTTTTAAAGTCACTGATGGAATGAATGGTGTGTATTCTGATAATACTTTACCTGCTGCAGGTGTATTTTGTTGTTGTTTTGTTTATTTCATTTTACCCACTTCTTGTCTCATTTCTTTGATTTCGAAACAACCAGGTAAAGAAATATGCTGGATACTTCTAAAGTAAATGATATGGAGGTGTGATCAAGTAATAATTTAAAGAATAAAGAAAAAAAAACCCTTGTAATGTTCAAATGTAAAAGAAAAAATAAGAAATACAAAACTATAAAAAAAAAGAAAGATGCTTCTTTGCTGATTTCAAGTTTAATCAGAGTTTTATTGATACTTTGTGGTTTATATATTAATAATTGTAATATACTATTAAAATGTACTGTGCATCCATTGCTTTCTCTCTTTCCATTCCCCATCCTCAGAGATCCTACTTCTTTTGTTGATCATTCATGTATTTCATTAGTGTGTAAAGAAATCACAGTTAACTTGTAAACAGAGTGCTGTCTTTGATACCAGTGTAGTGGTCTTTGTTGTTCTCCCTTGCTCTACCTCTCCTTTCTCTCATATTTATCCCTCTCCCTCTCGCGCTCTTTTTCTATCTCCTGTAATTACAAAGTAGATGTTATATAGGACTCATTAATATAATACTTGTAGTGAATAGTGGATTTAGGACCAGTCAAGGTAGACCTTTCTCTAAATGATCATGTTATTCTGAGATTTGCAGACAATTATTTTGATAGAGGTTCATTGTAATTTATTCCCTGTATGTTTGACTCTTTTTTTTTCTTTCTTTTTTTTTTTTTTTGGTTTTTGCCACTCTCACATGGTTTCAGCTAACCAAAGCTCTCATGGATGAACAATAGAGAAACAGTTGCTGTAAAGATGGAATTGTTCACAAGGCATTATTTGGATCCCCACCCTTGAATGTTTTAAAAGGGGTGTGCCATACTACCTTAAATGCTAATGCTAGATATGCAAAACTTATTTTTTGTTCGTTTTTGGATTATTTTTTAAGAGGGGACACAAGCTATAATCATGGACAAAGATTTTATGTAAAAATATATTTCATATTTTTTTAAGACATACCAATGATTACCACAATAGTCATAATATCAGTCATAGTGCTGTTAAAAGAACCTGTTAATGTTTGTACACTTCCCTGGTGCCTCTGGCACAGATATTTTTTAGAAAATACTGTGTTCGATCACTCAAAACTTTTATCAATAATTCTAATAATCTTAGATTCTGGGAACTAGTTTTTCTTTTAAACCGTTACCAGTGTTGATCACATGCATTGACATTATAGAGGCATTACTGTAGAAATTAAACAGAAAACCTCTGGCTCCAGAGGAATATTAGCAGGTGTTAAAGGATGATTTGTGTATCAAAGCTGATTATTAGATGGTTAAATTCATGCGCCGACATTGGACCAGCTCTTCCCCCCCAAAAGCTGTGTTTCATTGCTAAGCTAAATGAGAGCAGAAAAGATTATATTAAAAACTTGAATTTAAATGCTCAAATTACCATGTCAAAGCATGTCCACAATTCAAACCTGTCGGATTTACACAGGCAGCTGTGTTTCAAGCAAAAAAAACAAACTTATTATAAACAAGCCAATTCAATTTAGGAGCTCAAGCTGTGTTCACACTCCAGCCACAGATTGAGTATAATTTCAATAAAACATAATTTAGGTTTTATATCAGTTATTTTACCTCATGCAGTCTTAAATTGAATACTGTCACGTTAATAAATAACATTAGAGTCCTGTCGTTCTTCACGTCCAGTATAGACTGTCAAAACACATACAGTATGTACAGTAATGGCAGCTTGACGCTAATTGATAAATTATTCCAATGAATGAAAAGCAAGTATAGAGGACGTTGTATTGTTTGAAACTAGGCAAAATGTGGAATTATTGAATAGAAATCCTAAAATGTCCATGTGTTTATTGTAAAATGACTGGATGAATTGGAAAAATCTGTTTTTTCCCCAAAACTATAAGAAAACTAAAAGTAATTTATGTGAAAAATCACAAGTATTAATGCTTATGTTCACCTCATTTGCACATTTTAATGTTAAAAAGTGTACCAACTTACGTGTGCTAGTTAAGTTTTATTCTGACATGATAAAAGAAAGTGTTCCCCCCCCGGTTCATTTGCAGCGTCGTCTCTTGAATTTATCTAAATATTTTATGAAATAATAAACTATGAGTCAAACCACCTACAAACCGATACAAGAAGCTCATTAGGGGGCTGCAGTTTATTTCCAATTTTGCTGCCGTCTGATCTGAAATAAAAAAACAACAACAGTGCAACAAGTAGAAAATCTATTGCTTTGTTTCACTGTTGCAGCACCCGGTCGCTCTTGGATTATAATTAAACTGAAAAATAACAAGTTGAAATGGCTCATTTTTGATTACCCAATAATAAGAATTGACTCTTCCATTGTTTTGTGATCCTGTAGCTTGGACTTTAAGGTAGCATGGCTCTGTTGCTGTAATTTCATTTTATCTCAAACTGACAGCAGTTTACAGCTGATGAATGTTACACATCTTAGTAGACTAGCTTATCCATTTTGGGGAGAGGGGAGGGGGTCTTGGTTTAAGAAAAAAAAAAATAATCAAAAAAGAAAAAAAGTCAACCTGGAAGGTGTTGACATTTGTAGTGTACTACCGTATCCATTTAAACTTGAATCTTGAGGCAAGTGCTAGGCAATGGCCAAACAATTTATCCCATCCGCTCTGGGGGAAAAATCCCACCCTGAAACCACACGCACTTCTGAGATTTCTGTCGTCTGGGATTCAAATCTTGTTTTATGAATATGAACAACTGTCTCCCAGAAGCTGAGACATCACACAAGGACTGTTTTCAGGCCTCTGCTCCATTTCCAATTAATTAGACTGACTTTTAAGGCTCATTGACCGTTCTTGAGCGTTTATACCCAAAAGAGGCTTATTCATAGTGGTGCTAATGGTTTTAAACCAGACAATGTGCCCTTATCTCTGAGAGATACTGGATACTGTCACAGTGACCACAAAGTTAGTCTCCCGGTCCACAAAGTGACTCACAGTAAACAGCACCATTTATAGCCTCGGCTCTCGTTTCAGGATATAACAAAGATCGCTTCATGTTCACAAATCTCGACTGAACTCTTTAAGGTGACAGAAATGGCACAAGTTTAACTGTAGTGTCGTGTTTTCGGGTGAATTTCCCCTTTCAAGTCCAAACCATCGCCATCTCACCCATGCTCATGATTAAATACACACACACAGTTTGCAGTATATATGTTTATAGATGAATATATACTTGCAAGTTTCACCCATTCAAACTGATGTTAGACTGGAGACCTCAGCTGTATACAGAATATCCCTTCACGCAGCTCACACCACAGGTTCACGTAGTCGAGCCGTCATTATTAAGCTTAAGTTCACCAACACGAGAGTTCACCCCTGGTGTGTTGTCGAGTTTGGAGCAGACCGCATGGCCTAAGAGGGGAGCCTGGGAGCTCTCCAGACCGCATGGACGGCAGTGCGAGGCTCTGCTGTGCTTCCATGTTTCTGCAGGCTGAGCACAGAGCTCTCTTCACTGCTGTCTGCCCATTCCTAACACTTGCCCCTTTTTTTTATGTTAACCGACTTTTTATGGCGAGAGACAGACAGACTTGACTGACATCTGAAAGCATCTTTCAGGTTATCATATGGCTTGCTTAAGCCCTGTTGTAAAATATACTAAAAAAAATAATAAATAATAATAATAATAATAATAAAAATGGATGGGGGTCTCTCACATATCAAATGTGGAAAGTCTAATTTTATATTTGTATTTTCAAATAATAATATTGACAAAAAATGTCTGTGAAAGGTTTCCATCCTCTACTGTGGTCCAGAAATTGATGTGTCTGTCTGGAAAATAAATAAAATAAACTGAATTGTTATATTACTTGTTTTCACTGTTTCATTGTATTTTTTTTTTAATTTAAATATATATTTGCTAAAGATGGAACAAAAAAAAAAAGATCTGATCTAATATTTATCACATTTAATAATAGTAGGGAACCATTATATTCACTCTCCATACTGTTTAGCATCTGCTGACATCCCATAACTGGATACTGACACAAGACTGTTGTGTGTATATTCTGTTTATTACAAACAACAGGAGGTGGTTGTTGTTTTTTTTCATTCCACATTTTCACTCGACCACACACTCAGCATATCTGCACCGAGATCCTTTAAGGTCACTCATAAGTCAGCAGGATTAATAGAGTCTGAGCATTAAGATGCATTTTGAAAGAGAGAGTCAGGGGTGGGGGTGGTTGAACAAACAAGAGCTGGCGTGTAATTCTGCTGCCCCTCAGTGGTCTCTCGCAGCGTCAGGGATAGAAGATTCAGCACGGGGCATCCACCACCACCACCGGTGCTTTATTTTTTTTTCATTCAGCTGTGTCACATGGAGAGCATCAATATTAGCTGAGGCTCAGCGTCTAAACGGCTGAGGATGTGATGAGTAGATGAGCAAACAGGCTGCTGCATGACAGGCCCCCCCCTTTTTTTAGAGAGCTGTGCACCGGTGGAGAAACCGCCACATAAAGTCTGAGAGAGTTAACATTTCATGTGTTTGCCACATTGTGATTAGTTCTGGAGAATTTCATTTTAGATGCCAGAAACAAAAGGGAAAAAAAAAAAAAATCTGATTGTGAGTCATGTTTCTGAGGAGAGCCAGAAGAATGAAGAAGAATGGAAATGTTGGAATAATTCCTGCTTCATGACATAAACAATAACTTCTCTCTTGTGTTTCCTCAGAAGTGACTCAAGTATGTTGGCCTACTTTATGCCTCAGATGAATCATAATTATGATTCTTCAGCAGGTCCCAAATATCTTTTGTGCTGTTAAACACAATATTCCTGTTGCATTGGTAGGGTTTTTCAAGGATCAGGATTTTTTTTTTAAGGCGGCACGCTTGTCAGGTGAGACCAACAGTCTGACAGCTTCATCACTCATTCAGACAAGGTGATCTATAACTCTGACTGAGATCAATACTGTTGTTGCCCGGCTCTGTTTTTCAGAGCCGAGGCACGAGACGTTTAGATCTCTCAGCAGCCATGTTTGTGTTCTGTGTTTGTGTAATGGGTGCGATGATGATCCGATTGGCAGTCTGGACTATTGTCTCACTTTTACAGAAGCTTGCTTTTGAACACTGACAGACCAGTGTGGAGCCTGGTTATAAGGTATGTGCATGCATAACATACAAACATCTGCAGCCAGTCGAATGTGTTTGGATGCAGATGGTTTTTTGGTTAAATTGTGATCTGCACCAGTTTGGTCCAGATCCTGATCACTAGCAGAAAAATTCATCAAACAGTTGATGCTCACTCTCGTCTGTATTTTTTTTTTTATCTTGCAGGCCTAACTGGTTGACCTTTCCAGTCCACCTGTTTTTAATTAAGTGCTAATTAAAAGTGCCATTACGATCAGACAGCTCGACACTTATCGGCCCTTAAATACAAGGATTCAGGTCTTTGGTGGAACACTGCAAGACAATCAGCAGTCATTATGGGAGCTAAATGTCAGCTCACAGCAGAGAAGGGGATGATGTTATTAATCTGTGCAGCCAAAGTTTGTTTTAAAGTTAAAATATTGTGAGTTATATTTGAGTAGCAGGGCCTACACTATGAAACTGTATCACCTATATTCATCTTTATCATCTATATCACCTATAAACTGAGGAGGAGTTACCACAAAAAGATATCAACGTCATAAACATGTCTGACTGCACTTTAAACCACATCATTTTTTACATTTTTATGACTTGATATTTAACCATAAACACTGTCCACCCACTTTTGACTGGCAGCATACATCCAGCGACACACAAATACATACATTTCACCAAATACGAGCGCGTCAGGCAGCATGTCACCAGCTCGTTTGATGGCCTCACCTCATACCAGCGGCTCTGTGTATATTTCCCATGGGCTAGTGCTAACAGGCTGAATGTGACAGCTCCTGGCAAACACAAACAAGCCGCCGTGTGCAGAAAATGCCACTGTGAGGATGCAGCACGGTAACAACGGCTCCGGCCCCACCGTGGAGATGTAATGAAGACGTGGTGGTTCAAGAGGCGCTTCCTCTGCTGCCACATCCGTGTGCGTCAGCCTGAAAAAGCAAGGGGGAGAGAAGCTGAAGAATACCTGGCTGCCATGCATATTCATGAAGTGATGGTGGGGCAGCAGGACACTCACAACCCCCATCCTCAGCCTGCGAGGACACCTCAGGGCCCTCAGCATTTATTAACAGTAATTAAGAGCTAGTCTGAGATGCCTGCATGTTTAATTGCCAATTACAGGTAGGTTAGATGTAGATGAAAATGACAGCTATTTATATAATACATCAGCCTAAATAATCAAGTTTATACCTTGAAAAAAGGGGAATGGAATGAAAGGTTGGGAAGCATCCAGGATCCTCACACAAGCCTGGCATTGTAGGAATTCAAGTGTAATAATGAGCAATGTTCAATGGATATGCACTTAATTTTATGTGCATCACTAAATTATCTCCCTGCACAGCCATGTAATGGTTGCTCCTCTTTTGAAGCGGAAAATTTTTTTGACAGAGCTGTGTAATAGAGTCAATAGTTGATGGGAAGACTGCTGTGGATGGGGAGATGAGGCACTCAGGTGGCTGTTTCCTCCCAGACTGCAGGCCTAATGTAGCCTTTGGCATGGAAATTGACGTGACATTGATGGGCACTCTCCCGCCGGCAGAGAGTCATGCGCCTGCACAGCCTTCCAATTCACTAATAATTGCTGATTAAAAACTAGTTAAGAGTCCATGAAAACTCAAATGTGCATTAACCAAATGACCTTCTGGGAATGGCAAATAGTCTGCAGCCAAGAACGCAGACAGCTTCATATGTGGAACTGGTCCCTGGGTTGTTTTGTTTTTTGAGAAGGTGGAGATAAAAAAAAACAAATGGAAGCATGTCGCGTGGGAGTTTCCTCTATCTTCACTTTATGTTTCAGAAATGGTTCCAGAGCCCGTGTGACCTTTTCACTGAGTCTGTCAATCTAAATAAACACTTTGAGATAATCCTAAATTATAATCAGGAACATAATCCGATGGATCTAAAAGTCTAAAAGAAAACAAAACCAGGAAATTAAGATTGATTGTTTATAGATTGTAGAGTCAATTCATTAGCTGTAGATGACATTAATAAATTAAAATTAGGTTTTAAATGCCTACATAATTTTGAATTACTTTATTTTATAATGCGATTACTTTGAGTTTTACAACTCCAAAGAATGAGATCAATGTAATCCTATTAGTCTGATATGTTTCATTATTGCCCAGATATAAATTACGCTGGAGTCTAAAAATTAGCAACTAAAAGTTCCATGTGGTGACCGTTGACATGTTGTTTTCCCAATTTATATAATATTTGGTTGATTTTATCACATACAAGTTTAACAGAATGGAAATGGAATTTTAAAACCTTTGCAGGCTCTTACTCTTTCAGAAAAGACACATGCACTCGCACTCTTATTTAAAATCCAAGTAATTATCGCCTCAGTATTTCGACTGTATGTAGCCGACAGCATAAAAAGCAGAGGAGGCCACGCGCTAACTGACTCAGAAAATTCACATATTGTGTCCCTCTTTTTCTCTCATATTATCCACCAGATGAGGCATTACATGCTTACAAAGGCCATCAGTTTTGGCCCAGATCACAGAGGATGCAGCTGTCTGTTCATTGTTCATCATTATTGTCTTCATGGATCTGATGCTCCAGAATCAATAGCTGCCTTAGAGCAAACTAGTGAGCAACAGACTGCACTGTAGAAGCAGGCGAAAGTGTCAATTATTTCTGGAGGACAGAGCAAAAATATCAAGTAAATGCAAAATGGGTTGGGGAGTCGATGGGATCATTACCAATGCATTAATGAATCCTTGGCTTGGTGCTGCAAATCTTCAGCTTTTAAAGCCTGTAGTGTGTTGTTTGGAAAAAATATACCTCCAGTACAGAGTGAGATTTCAGTCCATGTCCTCCCTGTGCAACGGAGAACTATTATGACAGCAATTAAATTAATGAGTGATGAATGTGTATGTAGGTAGGTGTTGGACTGTTTACTGGCAACAGGTCAAGAGGCCTGCTAAATTTAATATTGTTCAGTAGAACAGCTAGAGTGTGTGTCACTAACACAGTCTGACATCTTATGTCAAAATGTTTCCCAGTGTTACACAACATCCTCGTGCTGATTACTTTTCAACATTAACCTTCTTATTTAAATGGCGCAGACCTCCACCAGTAAGTGCAGTTAATTAATTAGCCAAAGGAAAGGGATGATGTTGTTATTCATCTGTGGAGCCAAAGTTTGTTTTAAAGTTAAAATGTGGTGAGTTATATTGCAGCAGCAGGGACTACACTATGTAATTGTGTCACTTATATTCGTATTTATCATCCATATCATCTATAAACTGAAGGTGGTTATCACAAAAAGGTATAAACATGTCTGAATGCGATAATTTCTTACATTTTTATAATATTTTTTTACATTTATGTTTCCTGATATTATACCAAAAACACCACTTTTGTTACCAGGCAGCATGTCACCAGCTCATTTGATGGCCAGTGGCTCTGCCCCAAAACAGGCTGCCAAAAAAGTCCAAAAATAACTCTGCAGACAGTATTATTTGCAATGTTATTTGAGAAACCACAACACATATATACACACACACACACACACACACACATACATATATATATATATATATATATATATATATATATATATATATATATATCTATATATATATATTATATATATAATATAATATATACATATATATATACATAGTAGGGTCAGCACAGGTGTTTCCAATGATGCTAATTAATGTGCCGTTCCATTTATGGTAGCGTAGCCTTTCCAGTGAACCGACATGCACCATAGCAGCACCCTGACCCTGTTTGACCTGAATGGAATGGAGCCTTAATTAGTATAATTGATCATGTAACCTGTGTTTACCCTACTATTTCATGTCAAAATGGCTGCTGTGAAAAAGGGTCCTATGAAACATTTTCAATCTTAGCCAGTATAAACTACAACATCCTGTTTTGACCCGAGCCGAATTTTCAAGTTTCAAACCAACTTATCATGTTAAAACAAAAACTTTGTCCGTATGCTGTTATAAAAAACAAAATTATTCTTGCTTGAAAAAGAAAATATGTTCAATTCAAACAATTAAAACATTTTTCTTCATGTGAAGGGCCCCCAGAATATCAAGCGAGACACCGTCCGATATCAGGTAAAGAGCCACATCACAGCACAGCGTAATCCAGCTGTGATCAAAAGATGAGGCTACTTATGTTGTTGTTATGATGCAAACATTACCGTGCTGCCTCTGGAGCTGTAACCTACCAGGAACAAAAAGCATGTCTGCCGGTTAACGCGGTCATACGTTATCAGATAAAAGACGATTCGTGTGAAATTTGGAGTAATTTGACACGATATCTGTTGAGAAATACACCAGAGATTTCAAAGGCAAGGTCAAACTCAAGGTCATTTTTATATCTCATCAGGAAAATCTGATAATAACAGATAAAATACATTAAATGTGTGTTATATACCTATGAATTAAGTCATAAATAATAGACAGCAGCTGCATAAACTGCAGCAGAAATACACCTAGACCTGTGCTACGAAACAATTGAATAAACAGTAGTTACAGCTTAATGGCAGTATGAAAGAAAGGTGATGTAGTTTATGTTTTTTTAAGTAGTTTTTTTGTGGATGGGAAGAGCAATAGGCAATTCCAAGCCATACTTTGCTTTTTTTAAAGCGTTTTTTCCCCCCACTGAGTGTGTGTGTGCGTTTAGACAACACATACTCTTATCAATCTCTGCACAATAACAGAAAACAATTTGCTAATGTTTTGAAAATAGCTTTCCTTCCCCTGCTCCAGCATTGAGAGATGTATGCACAATTTCATAAACACAATCAGTGCGCTGAATGGCGGCACTGATATTCTGAAAAAAAGAAAAAAAAATCTCATTATTGTTCCTGAGCTATGGAAAAACAGTCAATGGCCCATATCACACAAAAAAATGCCCCCCCTTCCTCCATCTCTCCATCCCTCCTCCATCCTCCTCCTCCACAGCAGCCCAACAGCACCAACACAAAGCTTAATTCCACCTAGCAGCAAACAATATGCAGCAGAGAATATTACTGATGACCAAAAAAAAAGAAATCATCAGCGGGCCAGCTGCACATGCCACAGTCTTCACAAGGCGTCACTGGAGGCTCTGCTGGTGAGATCGTGTGAATGCACCACCAGCCACATTGTCTCATCATGTATTGTATGGTTTTCGATATTTTATGCTGTGGTACTTTCAGTACAGTTGGTCTGCGTCATGTCTGATTTCAATAATTCAATAAATCTGGTTCTCCTTAGTGCAACAGCCGAAGAGGTGATGTGACCTGTGTCACAGTATCTGCCTGTATATATGGATTTCCAGTCTTTTACAACTCTTCCCCTCACTCATAAACAGGTATCCTGAAGAGTGGCCACGGAGGAGTGCATGTAAGCAGGAAGTGAATGATCGGTCATGTGGGATTACATGCATAGAGTGTAAGTAAGTGGTGTTTGCGACTTGACATACTAGAAGCAGGGACATGCTGAATATATGGACAGCCGCAGTGATGGATGATGACGGTCCGGTGCATAATCAAAGCGTATGTATCAGGACTCCACAACACTCCTGTGCAGCTTTCATGGTCCCCAGAGGATGAATCCATCTGACTTTAGTGTGACTTGAACTGAACTTGTGGTTCAGAGTGAAATGTCTGAACAACAATGAGATGAACTGCCGTGAAATCTGCTACAGATGGTCGAGGTCACTGCAAGACAAATACTCATGACTGTGGTGATCCCCTGACCTTTCATGCAGCGCCATCATGTTGTCCAAATTTCACTTACACATTAATATTCTCAAAATTATTGACATCCCTGGTTAGTCCCCTCTTGGATGCTCTTCCAGTTTATAAAACATGACCAAGTGCTTTCTAGAGAAACGGTTCCCAACCTTTTTTCCTAAGGGACTCTTTTTCTATCATTGCGTAATATATTATATTTCATATTACATAACAGAACAGCTTAACAACTGATAAATTGTACAATTATCCCAAACAGTGAACGCAATATGTTTGTGTCAAACGAGCAATTTGGATGCATTTTTAACAGATTAGTTCCTGTGAATATTGCATCAGGGGTGATTTCTTATGAACTTGTATATAATTCTTTCTTATTCGTTTGACGTACTTTTTCATTCCCTACAATCTGATATTAATAGGCTTCTTTTTTTTTGGGACAAATTCAGTGTTTTCTTCTCATTGTTCTCTGAGCCCATTGCTTGTTTTAACTGCATACTTTTCTAATGCCGGATGAGGCTGTTTAGCAGAGAGTGAAGACTGTTGTGTTTAGGTCTTTCTTCACAGAAATGGATGAAATGCTCCCTATGTCCTACTCTCTCTCTCTCTCTCTCTCTCTCTCTCTCTCTCTCTCTCTCTCTCTCTAATGCTTTCCAATGCTTTCATTGATGGCACCCTGGGAGCAGTTGGTGGTTTGGTACCTTGCTCAAGGGCATCTCTCCAGCTACCAGTCCACCTTCTATACACTGGTCCATACTGGACTTGAACCAGCCCCCCTTCCGGTTCCTAAGCCAAATCCCTGCTAGCATGTAGCTCATCCTTGCCATAGACAGTATAAAATATGGACACAGTATCCATGATTGGTCAGGTTTTAAAAGAGCCTTTGTGAAGCACAGAGTGTGGCTGCCTTTTTGTCCTGCTTCTGCCACCTCCTGGCTAATCCAAAAATGGGCAAAGACGTACAGCATGGGTGGAGCTGAGGCGGGCTGAATAAAGCCCGGTTGTTCAAACAATCCACTTGTAACGGTGCCTACCTGCCAATCAAAGCGACCATGCTGTTAATTATGCATAACTTTAAGCCTTAATATAATTTGAACAGGTGAGTTATATAAAAATTCACCCTCAGTACAGTTGTCATGAACAGGGAAATTAATTTGTACCAGGCTGTAAACATGTTTATTGCTCCTGTAAAGTTGGACATTTTAACATGGGGGCTTATGAAGACTGACTTTTTCTGTAGCCAGCCTCAAGTGGCTGTTTGAGGAACTGCAGTTTTTGGCACTTCTGCATTGGCTTCACTTCACAGTCACAGAGGTTGCCGCTTGGTCCATGCAAATAACCTCAGCGGTTTATTTAACATAACATAGCTCTCAACATCGTGGTGGACAGGCTGGAAACATTATTTAGAAAAAAGTTTTTAAAATATAAATGTGTATAAAATGAGCTGTAAACACAGAAATATGAGCTATGTACTTTACTTTAATCTGCCCCTGGTACAATGTGATTTCACAGTCTGCTAAAGCCTTTTGAGCCCTTGGACCTTCCCTCACTCGGCTGATGTTAATTAAAGTCTGCGAGGGTTCAGTGTTTTAAGGCTCATGGTGAACATTGGGAGTGGGCCTGCAGTATTTATGTTCTTTGAACCATGATGTACATCAGATCAGCTGCAAACTCTGGCAAGTACTTGAGTCTGACATTTGATGATGTAAGGTTTATGGTGATCATCGCAGATCACTAAATGTCAGGGACTGTCTGCTCACAGTTGATATATTCATCCCAGAAAGCAGGAGATGCACTCGGATGATACACTGCTCCTGGTTTCTGTCCCTGTCAAGAATGAACAGCATGTAAGGACTCATCAAAAACGTGTGAGGGCTTTCAATAGAAAAACTGTTCCATAAAACACTTCTTGACCTGCACAACTGAGAAATGTCATATATCACGTGTCTGACAGTTGTGATTTTACAAAACCAAACCAAAAGCAAATGGAGGAAGAAGATTACAGATTACTGAGCAATGTCGCACAAATGTGAAGCCTGATTAATAGACGCGCAATTACACAAGGCTTCAGAGAAACTGGCCATTTAGTGTCACATCTGACATTTTGTGCCATGGAGCAGATTCATTTTAAAGAGCCTCATTCAAGCAAATGTGTTTTCTGTATTAAATCCTTCATCCTGCAGCCAAAACAGAAGCGACAGAGTTTAGATGTTAATGTTGTGTTAATACAATCAAATCTACCATTTTTTAACCTGACTTTAATCAATTATTGGGCAAATATTATTTTTTTTGTCATGGAAGTTACTACTGTACTGACATACAATACAATACAATTTTGAGGTACTTGTATGTTAAGTGAGTATTTCCATTTTGATGTTACTTTATCACAGTTTTTACGGTAAAAAAAACTAAACTGGCAGCTGTGGTTGCTATAATGAATACAGTAAATGAATTTAATATTGTGGTGAAAGGATATTAGTACTGTTTCACGTTCAGGTTGGAGTTTCATTCCTTATTATACTGTATAAATAAAAACATATTCCATCAAAAGAAATGCTGTTTTGCCATATAATTGACATGGAAATACCATATTACATATAAAATAAAGGTTTTGCCATGAAATATTACTTATACTCTATTTACTTTTATTGCTATAGTTACTGGTTCATTCTCAGATTGATATTTTATATATAAATCATAATAAACTGATAAACTATAATGCAATGTTTAAGCTTAAACCAGTGTATCCCAACTTATACATACAGTGTCTACACATACTAAAAATCCACATGAATTTCACATGTACAAAATCACATGTGATTTGCATATGTTAAACATACTTTGCACATGGGAACATGGTTTTCGGAACATTTACATTGTATAAGGTGTGAAGCCCATGTCGATTCCCATGTGCCGTGACTTCCACATGTGGTAATTGCTTTTCAATGTGTGTGTGTCGACGTGTGAAAATCATGTGGTTTTTCTGTAAGGGTAGTTGTGGCTCCTTGTCATGGTTTCATTTAAATAACAGTTTGAGGTTCAAGAGGTGAAATTATTAAAGATTAGAGGAAAGAAAAATGAGTACAAACTCATGTAACAGAACTGTTTTTTTCTTCTCGCCTTTCCCATTATCATCTTACAACACCCCAGATTTATCTTGTGACCCAGTGAAGGGGCACCGACCCTGACTTTGGGAACCACTGGACTAAACTACTACTGCTACTGTTACTGCTGATGCAATATAATGATGTTGTGTAATTTAACACTAGAGGGGTCATTTTTGAAAATACTTTTGATTTAACTAAATACTGTTACTAATATGTGTATACTTAAGTACAGTAAGGTTTTGAATGCTTGTATTTTGGTGGTATGATTATAGTCTGTTCGGTGTGAGTTTCAAAGTTATAATGTGTTCATTTATTTCACAACACAACACCACGGATGTATACAATCAACTTTTTTGTAGTTCAATAAAAAGTGGATGAATGACATTGAGAACATCTCCTAGGTTGGTGAAATGCTCTTGAGGGGATTACACCTTTTTTCTCTTTTATTGGTTTACATTGCACTGGAAGATCAACTCTTAACTCATCGCTACTTTGTTGATTGTAAGTGACAGAAACGTTCAGTGTATCTGAGCCTTTTATGTAAACTGTGACGTTTTTAAACTGGAATTAAATTCAAATTAAATCGCTGCATTTCTGGTTGTAATGTATTTTTACATTGTGGTATTAGTACTTTTATTGAAGTAAATGATGTGACTACTGAGCGGCACAGTTTCCTCACAGTAAGAAAGTTCCCGGTCCGGCCTTTCTTTGTGGAGTTTGCATATTTTTGCGTCTGCGTGAGTAATCTGACTTTCTACCACAGTCCAAAGACCTGCAGGTTAAAGGTTTAGTGTGTAGGATTTAGTACCACCTTGAGGTGAAGTTGCAGATTGCAACCAAATGAAAACTCCCTCACCTTCTCCTTCCAGACATGTCAGAAAAACAAGCAAAAGTCCAGAACTAGATCATTGTTTGGTTTGTCTGCACTGGGCTACTGTTGAAAAATGGTGGTTCAACATGAGCATTCTGTTAAAATCTTACACCCTTGACCTTGAACACGTGACTTTAAGGTGTGAATGTGAGCATGAATTTTTGTTTGTCACTATGTGTTAGCCCTGTGATGAACAGGTGACTGTCCTGGATATACCACATCAGCTGGGATCAGCCTGTGACCCTGATAAGGATAAACGGCTACAGGAAATGACTTGGACTGATGACTACCACCAGTAGTCAGCTGAATGTCTCAGTAATGGAAGTATGTCAGAGATGGAGATTCATTTACAGACCTCCTTGCAACATAAATATTGTTTGTGATGAATCGAGCTTCACAGGATGTTGTTTTTACTGCTCGTCAAAGTTACTGTAAATTAAATTACAATACAGTTTGAATCAATGTAACTTTTCATACTGGTGACGGAGTGGAAGTCCAGGCCTGATCAGGTATTTTTGTGTATTGTTTATGTCTAATCCACGTCTTGCAGCAGCAGACACATTCAATAGATCTGCTGGATTTTGTGTATTTTAATGACAGTTGGGGTTAGTCTATCTCCACCTCTGTAAGGACATTGATTTGTTTTTCTTTGCCGAAATGAGGTCACCCCACGCTCCATCCTTTTACAGCGGTCCTGGACTGAAGAATTTCGGCGCCCCCTTCAGAAACACCTCAGCCAGAGATGAGCTGTTGCAACAAAGATCAAACCTTTTAGTGACCTTCCAGCACATTGGACAATCTCTCTGAGCACCCAGCACTAACCATCAAGCCCCATGTGGCCTCCATGAAGTACAGAGTAATCAAGAAAGGTAAAATTGAGGGGTTGGCGGTAAACACCGGTTCAATTCCATGGACACAAGGAAGAAAAAAAAAGAAGTGTGTTATGTGTGTGTTTGTGGTGAAAATACGCCACCTGCAGTGTCAACAGCTCCCAGAGTCATCCCAGCAATCACACAACTCTACCATTTACACAGGTGGAAAAACAACATATATATATATATTTGAAGTGGGGTGGATAAAAAGCTTTTCAGTGCTTTATGTGACAGCAAGCGTTTGTTGTTTGGTGTGTATCGACATCAGCTTCAGAAAGCAAGTGTTAAATGTATTTATTTAAGGAATATTAACTAAATTAAGATAATCTAGCAATAAAACATATCAAACTAGTCAGATTTAGATATTATAAATGTATTCATAACATCTGCCTGCTACAGGTCAAAGTTAAAATGAAATATTTCGACAGTCTATTTATGAATACTACAGAAAAAACAGTGATGAAAGCATCTCTTTAGGTTTGCAGTGCCTCAGTGAATGTGTACCAACCGTTCATCCACAAGGGGGCGACTTTGAACAACAATCAGCACCTCTGCTGCTTCACTGATGGGCCAGAAGATCCCAAAGGCCTTCAGATCAAGCTGAGCTCATTATGACCACATGGCTTCCACCAGTGCCGAGCAGCTCAAGTGAGTGTGAACACATCCATCACTGAGCAGGGATGTTTCCTGACATACGCTTTCAAACAGAGACACAGATGTCTGCACGTTTAGCTGTTGTTGTTCTTGTTGTGGGTACTAGTCACCGAAAAGATTTGTTACATTAAACTTTGTGTAATATCTGTTTGATTGTATCCCTGAGAGTTTGACAAACCACTGAAACATTTTCCTCCATGAGACTATTGGTATCATTTGTCAGCGTGCTTCATATTTGGGACATTTTTGTCTCTTGAAATCACATTTCAAGACAAACAAAAACAACATTAAGGCACTGAAACAAATCATTGTGCAACACAAGCTGCTGTGTTCATACTCCAGATATTTATCCTTTATCATAAACAGAGCCGGTCTTAGCTATGGCCAATGTGGGCAGCCGCCCAGGGCGCAGGCTCCGTGAGGGGCGCACGAACGCCCGAGGCGCAAATGTGGCCAGGACCGGCGCTGATCATAAATATCCAGGCTGAACGGGGCAACTAAAAACTACAGACTTACTGGCAACTGGTATATACTCAGTTATTTATAAATCTATTATATAATAGTACATTATATAATAGTACACTTTAATTTATATTAAAATCTATTTAGGCCAAGTTACAAGTAACAGTCCTGGATTAAAAGAAGTCTGATTTAAGTCAAATTAAGAAAATATTTTCAGTGAAAGAATCATAAGATTCACCCATTTCATTAAATTACATTAAATGATTTATTAATATGTAAGTAGATTACTACTATTGGAGCCAGCAGCTCATTTTAAATTCTTTATAAACTGTTTGACAGTTTCTAACAAACTAATTAAGACGATTCTGGCTGCACTTTCAAGCCGTTTTGAAGTCAAATGAAGCCTTTTTAAAGCATCGAATGGATCTTTAAATAAGTATAAAAGGAACATCACTGCAGAAGAAGTATGAAAAATTAAACTTTTTAAATTTGCATCCAAGGATGGAATATTCCCCTTACTGTTCTGGTGGATTTTCATGTTTTGAGAAGAGTTAGGGCTCCATCAAAGACTAAAATGACTTGATATGAGGGAGATTTCTACAGGAAACAAGTGATCATGATTTAAACAGTGAACACACTACCGCATTAAAAGTATTACAACTCTTAAATGTAAACAAGTGCAATATTTCACGCTGAAATATAGAGTAGAAGTGTAACGTGGCAAAAAAGTTAAACTCAAGTAGATTGTGCAGCACTGTTCGTACTGACCATAATACAAGTACCGGTAATTACTTTTTACCTGCAATTTCTGCTATTGCCAAGCTGTATATGTATGCATGTGTATGCTTATACTGTATATATTCTAACACTATACTGTATATATCCCATAGCATATTCATATACCTGCACTATATTCATATATCCTGTTCATTTGCACATACTCTGCACTTTACTACTCTGCATTTCGTTGTCTAAGTACGTTTGTGCAATGACGATATATTTGAATCTAATCTAGTTACATTCAACCACTGCTAAATCACAGTATCAGGTCTGGAGGTGGGTTCAGTTTTATTACCTGATGTTTGAGGAGTTGTTGTGAAAAGTCACAGTCACATTTGTAGTCATGCACATGATGAAGATAATTTGTAATAAACAAACTTCAGTCAGTTTGTTGGCAGCACAGATATCACACACAGAACACCACACGCAGAATTCTTCATGAAAATTTGACATTTTAATGGAAACTAAAATTGTGAACACTGGAGGGTTTTTTTTTTTATTGACTCTATTACATTGTTTGGAATTTGAGGGTTATTATCATGCTTTAAAAACAAACAAAAAAACATAATGTGACACTTCTGTTAAATTCAAAACAACAAAATATTTTTTTTAAATAATCAGACTGCTCACTTAAAAACTTAAAATGTCGACCTCTAAGACGAAAAAGAACTGCTATTGCCTCAAATTTATAGAGGAGGAGGTGGTGAGGTGGAGGGGGAACGAGAGAAAAAAAAAGGTGATAAACAAAAAAAAAAGAAAAAAAAAAGAGGAGGAGCAGACCAAGAAAAAAATAAAATAATGCATCAACAAGTACAACAGCCATTTGAGATGACACAGAGAAACATAACAAAAACAAGATGACTCGGCACAACATATCACCTCTTTTCGTGACTGAATCCTGTAAAGACACATGTTGCCCTTCACTCCCCATGTGTGGAAACAAAAGAAAGAAAAAAAACAGTGTACCCCTGATGTGTCACTGAATAAAAACAGAAAAGAAAAAAAAGCCCCCTAAATTAAAATATTTCCACAAGAGGCAATGACAGTTTAAAAAAGGAGGGACAGTTTTTAAGTTGAGCACAAACACCAAGTCCAGCATTTCCCATTACAGACGATTGATTACTGGATGAAGAAGCAGCACTTTCGGTATTTGTTTTATCTTTTTTTTTTTGTAACCTCCTCCTCCTCTTTCACACTGTGTAATAACACGCTCAAAGTGACATTCAGCTGCTACAGTAGTGACTTCTCTTCACTAGTAAAGAAAAAAAACTCCAAACCCAGCACGATGTCAGGAAGCTGGTTATGACATCGACATCATCATCAACAACAACAACGTCTCCGGTCTGTGCGTTTTGCCATTCAGTAGCTGAATCTCTGAGTAGTGTACCTTTGGCGAAAAAAAAAAAGCAGATTCAGAGTTGTTGAACCGCACGTTAATACCTCACTCGCCCCTCACAAACATGATCAACATCACTACAAATAACAAAAATATATTAAGAGGAACTCTGGGATGCAGTGGATATCAACGCTCATCACTCCATCACAACTATTTGAAATGAATTAAAGTATAAAATCTGCTGGAAAAGACTTCAAATATATTAACGTTGGTGCTATTAGGGGAGGAAATAGGTGTACATCAGCCTTAATTAGTGACTAAATCATCTAAAACTCGTAAAAAAAAATGAAAACATACTGATTTTATGTATCATTTATTCCTTTTAGTTTCATCCTACTTGTGCATCTATGGATAACTTAGGTTATAACTCAAAAATAAAAATGTTTTTTTTTCTTTTTTTAAACACGTTAAAACACCAATTTTTTTTGTTTTTTGTTAAATCAGTTCAAATCAATTATGTGCTACTTCAGACATTAAACTTTACAATGGACTGCCATGAGTAGTAATAATAAACCAGCAAGCGGTTGTCGTCCGTTCCCATTCAAACCTATTTTGGCTTTAGGTCACACAATTCTGAACACAAGCCATGACATTTTCAAAAAAAAAAAGGAAACTACAAAAACAAAAAACACAGAAAATGACTAAATGTTTCAGCCGGGTCCATGTCACTTTAAAAAGAAGAAATTAGGATTAGCTGTAAGAAAACTTAAACAGCATCGCAAATGATACAATAAAACAAACAAAAAAAAAAAAATGGCACGGATATACGCTGCAAGCAGATTTTAAACAATCAAAATCGCTGTAAAAGTAGATTTATCCCCCCCCCCTCACACAGGCACCTGAACATGAAACAACAAGGAAAAAGGGAGCGGGGCGGGGGGGGAGGGATTTCTTTTTGAAATATACGAGGAAACTTGCATATAATAGGAAGAACTCTCTATGAACACACCTACAAAATAAAACAACGAGGCCAAACTCATCAGTCACAACCTGGAAGCCTGCATCAGCATCCTTGAGGTGATTGCACATCCTGAGGGGGGGCGGTGGAGATATAAACTCCACATGATCAGGCGTTTCTGTCCCAACAGTCAAACCACTCAAACCTCCTCTTAACCAAAGAAATAAAAATAATCACTGATTAACCATCTACTCAGCTTCAAGAACCAGTTTTTGGTTTGCAGGCTACAGTGCTAAATAATAGTTCTATCTTTATAAATGCATATTCAACATAGCCTTTTTGCTGTATTAAGTGCTTGAAAAAGACGAGCCTTGGGGTAGGAGGATGGGAGATTCTCTTGATTTCCCTGTACAGGACCATCCTCACACAAACAAGACAAAAAGAAGATTTTTAAAAAAGGTCATAAGACTACAGTAACATCACATACTACTCATTTTGATCACCCTGTTTTACATTTAGAAGCCTATAGATGCATCACTGTCCACTGATAATGCTTTCAAGCCTGAACAATTTGGCATTTACCATACAGGAACCTGAATATGTGACTTCGTCTATGGATTATGGAGCGATTGGAAGAAATTAAATTGTGAGTTTTGCGTAACTTTGACAGATTAAATGTCAATTGCCACGAGCACAGAAAGACATAAAAGCCTAAATGCTAATGGGCAATATCTCCGTGAGTACCCCCCGGCGTCCTCGTCGGCACAATTGTTCTTATTCAGGAGGCTAAGCGCATGATAATACACTCATCCATCACACGCTGTACAATGGAAGCCAAAAACAAAAGCTTTTTTTTTTTTTTTTTTTTTTTTTTAAATACCAGAGAGCTGACTGAGATTAGACATGGAAGTTGAATGTGAAGACAACCGGCTGCAGCTACGACTTCCCCTCTCTCTGCACAGGAGAGAACGGCGTTGCCTAATCAGGACGCGGCGGAAAGAAGTGTACTGGGGAAAAGAAAGCTCGTAGCAACCCCCCTTGGAAACATCACTGACTGTTCAGCGATAATAAATCAAGAGGTGCTTCACTATGAACACACAAGGGAGAAAAATCAACCATCAAGAAGAAGATTACAGTCTAGTATAGATAGAAAACGCATGGAGCAATGTGCTTCTTTTTTTTTTTAATATATCTAAAAAGGGGGACATGAAACTTTAGAGCCCGAAATGATCGATGACCGCACCTCCTCGCATACCGTGACAGTTATTTCCTCACATGTAATTATTTGGTGTTTTGTCACATCATCATATAAGACTCTATATAATAGGACTCCAATTCAACATTTCCAATTACATGACAGGGGGCCATATGGCAAAAAAAAAAAAAGAAAAGAAAAATTTAACATAGTCATGGCTTTATCAACACTACCTGAGTTACATTTAATAATTCTGTATTTATCAACTTATTTTTTATTTTTTTTTATTCTGAAAAGTAACAGCCCAGAGCCATTCTTTCAAGGAGTATTTCTTGTCAGTACATATAGATCTCTCTAGTAATTAAAAGATAAAAGCAATTAGTTTACATAAAGTGCTATTAATCCACACATTAACCAAATCATATCTTCTAGAGGAAAAGAAACCTGGATGGTTCCTTTTTGTTGTTATGTTGAATAAACCAATCCTGATTTGGAGAAGGTGATGAAAGTGATGTCACAGCTGGCCAGTTAGCAGTTAGAACAAAACAAAACAAACAAACAAAAAAAACTAAAAAATTGGGCTCCCTAGATTTAATTAAAACTTTCAACATGAGCTCTTGCAAAAAAAATAAAATAAAAATAAAGAAAAACACTTCAAGAATTTGTGCAACAAACCTGAACATGCACCTTTTTTTCTTTTTTCTTTTTTTGAACAAACAAATGAACTGCAGGCCACACACCAGCATCTTGGGGTGATGATTTTGTAGCTCCATATAACCCATTTCACACATTGTATGGATCACACGGTGTTATTGCACACTGGTTTCGCAAAAATGTAAAATGTTATCCACAGTAAAACATAATAGTACAACTCATCTTCACATTTCAACACAGTTTGACAAAAGTGGCTAGTCGTTTGGGGGGGATGTGGCGGCGGGAGGGGGCCTAGATTAGTATTGCGATTGTTGTTTGTTGTTGTTACTGTTATCTTTGTGTGGCGATGAACAGTGACCTCTGCCTCGTTCATTTCCACCAGTAAACATGCAGGAAGTACAATGCCATAAGACAGAAAAGTAAAAAAGACCCGATGCCGAGTCAGAAAACAACAAAAAATCTAAGCCGTAAAAATGCAACACGTGTTCCTTTGACGACAGGAAATAGAACAGTTCTCTCGTTTTTCTTCTTTTTTTAAAAACACAGAAACGCAGGCAAAATAATCTGCATGGACATCCTGAGTCTTGCTGCCGAACAAATAGCACAAAACGCAGGATACCTATCGGTACAAATGTCTCTTTGCTTAACAGTTAGTCACTCAGTTACCATATCTTAGAGCGTATATGAATCTGAGTTTCAGAAGAGACTGCACTGACCTCATAACGATCTGCATGAAATGTATGAAAAGCTTTAGGTTTAAAAGGTTTTGCCTTTCACGGAGACCTGATTTTTAAAATCTTTAGCACACCTGTAATGAACAATAAAATGAAGGGGCGCAGATTTCCTTCAAATGGGGCACTTCTGTACCTGTGCTCTGAAGGGGAAGGGAGGGGCGTTCACACTGCAGTGCGGATAACACTCATGTTAGGTCAGACAAAATAAAAATAAAGCAAAAATAATAAAACAAAAAGACAACAAAATAAAAAGCAAGCATTTAATTTCCAGGCTCTGATTTCCCCTATAAAGGATTTAAGACAAGGTTCTCCCTTCCTGGATGGGCACCTCACCTGCCGAGCTTCTGCTCAACTTACAGTTTAACAGGACTCCAAAAAAAAAAAAAAAGATCTTTAGTCCGAAACTTCAAGGCATTCTTTGCAAAGTGTGTTCTCCTTTCTTGCACGATTAATTCAAGCTTGCACACAGATGTGTATGTATAATGTCTAACATATCTACAATGAACTCATTTGAACGCGTGAAGAAAAAAAAAAAACGACTGAGGCATCCCATAGTCAGACTGACGGATGCCGCAGTTCAACAGGATAAAGGCTTAGGGAGGTGCAATCCATAACACCTTCCTTTTGTTGAACTCCCAAACATCATCCTAAAGAGCCGTGAGACAAACGACTAACCACAGCTCCAAAGTTGCAAGTGTCCAGTTATCATGTTGGAGAGGCACCGATCGACTCCTCTTACGTCCCTCCAGAGTATGTGTGTGTGTGTGTGTGTGTGTGTGTGTGTGTGTGTGTGTGTATGCGCGCGCGCGTTTGTCTGACGCCCCCAAAGAAGTCTGTTGTTATTCCACCCGAGACTCCAAGGAAAATCTGTCATGCTATACTATCAATGTTTTCACAGTTGTCACTTTATCAGTCCAATGGGATTTATGATTTCCAAGGTAGAGAACTGCAGCACCCAGAAGTGAAGAAGGTAAGTACTGTAGACCATCTACCTCACTGATCAGGTCCGTCCTTGGTCTCATCATAAACCACTACTCTTTTTGGATCTACAGGAGAGGGAGAAGGAGGCCAAGGGTTAGATTAATCAACACGTCAGACTGATAAGATGCAAGCAAACAGATAATCCTGATTTAAAAGACATTTTAAGACTTCTTGGCTTGATACTCTACAAACATTTCAGAACTTTGGCTTATTTTCTTAAATATAAAAACACAGAATTAGTTTGGATTTCTGTAACTCAAGTATCTAAAGCATCATTTCGGTATCAGTAGAGACTGAACTATCAGTTTTGGTATTGAAAAGCTACAAACCCAAAGCAGTAACTGTGTATTTCACTCGACTTAGTGATTGGATATTAAGCTAACATATCCTCAAACATCACTGCGCTCATGCTTGTGTTGATGTCAACAGACTGTTTGGAATAATTGCTATATTTCACTCGCCAGCTGGCATTGACTGCAGTACCAGAGGACCATACACCAGCAGTATGTCACACTCGGTTATTTTAACAGCGTCTCCGTTGGCGATTACTTTGGGTTGCTTATGCTTCTGCTGTTTAGTGATAAAACAAACACGACCTTTTGTCTTTCAAGGATTAACTGTTATGTGATGGGAGTCCGTGATATACTGTCCTTGAGAGGCATGTTGAAGGAATTAATGGGCCTTTGTGCATATGCTGCCGCACAGCTCAACTTGTACAACAATGGATCTGTGTGTATCCTTACAGTGAGTTATACTGAGAAGTGAGCTAAACTAGCTTCAGGATCTTTCTCAGCAGGTTACCGGTATTTATGAACTCAATGTCAGTAAATGGATCCACGTGTGCATGAGTGTAACCATATAAAAAAAGAAATGATTACATGACTGTCATCGGTTACCCGGGCATCTTACTCATATGGAGGGTGTAGTGTCAGTAAATATATGGGTACATTCAGACAGAATCAGGTGCTGTGGTGCGTGAGGGTGAAAGGGCGGCTGGGCTTGTGTCTAGTGTATTTGTGCTGAACGTAACACTGTGAAACAATCAGGAAATAACTTTGTTCACTGATTAACCAGCTTTCTCAATGCTGACGCTCCCTTACTCTCATTCACTGTATGTCTCGACCAGTGTCTCAAACTATCAGACATAAACCAAATTAAACGTCTTTGTGTCACTATTTTGCACCATGAATCGTGAGCCACACCCAGATTTAAAAGCTGGGTACATGAAATACATGAATCCACCTGGACAGTCTCAGTTTCAGAGACATTTCAGGATGACTGTGGAGGTTTGATCAGTCTTTGATCATGCTATTGGTGGTTGTAGTGTAACGTCAGGCTGCGTTTTATCAATAGTTGGATCTGGCGCAACTTTTTCGCCACTGGTCGCTGCATTTTTTTTTTTTGCGAACACCCCTGCCTCAAATAAATGGAAACATTTTCGCCACAACGCCAGATTTGAATGGACCCTACCTCATAACTAAACCATAACTGAATCCTCTGTGATGTTAACAATAAGGCTGAGCAATTTTATCGATCCTGCGATATATATCGTTATTTTATTTCCCCAGAAAGTATTGATTTTTCAGCCACAAGTATCGATACATTAAGTCCCATACAAAGAACAGAGTGCAGGGAGCACACAGAGCACAGTGACAGAATAACTTCATAAATATTATTTCTATTGAATGACAACTTTCTGTGTCTTGAGATTAGTGTATCGCTACAGCCCTAGTTAACAATGTGCCACAAGAGCTGCATCGGCAGTGCAGTTTTTAAAAGGGGGAAAAAAGTATTCTGACAGCTTGAAATGTCACAAACACTGCAGTAATTTAAGCAAAATGCTGATGTCTTGTTACGTTTCTACAGCTAATTCTGAACTGTCTAAATATTTCTAAAAACCAGAGGAAAAAGTGAAGTTTAGTTTACCTTGTTTTTGCAAGTTGAAAATGAATTCCATTTCTGTTGAAGGAAAAACACATTATTTCAGCATCTGCATTAATCAGTCACGAAGAATATTTTCAGACAGGTTTACTCAAATTGTAATCCTTAAGATTTCCATAAACAAAACCCCATTTTAAATACTACTGCATTTTTTCCTACAGTGCCCATTCAATGTATTTACATTCTGTAATTACCCCTCTATATATTAGTTTTCATCGTTAATGGTGGAGTCAGAAATTGCCTTCCCCACACACACGAGGAAACGACACAGTGTGTAATCCAGCATCACAGCTATCTCATCAATATAAGCATCACTGTTCACAGTCGAACCAGCGCTGCATTAAGTTACTGCTAATGCAAACTGAACATTTGCTAATAAATCAGAAATACTTTATTGATCCCCAGGGGGAAATAGGGTTAATTAAATTTAATGCTTCACAATAAAGGTACTCAACTGCCGAAAGGCGAAGTGGTTTTTACCGTGATGCAGTTATAAAAGACGAGAGTTTCTGTCAACAGATTAAACTGTTTTTCTGACAAAAGCACAACCTAAACCTTAAGGATTACAACTTGAATGGTTACACACATTTATCTGATTAATAGTCAAAGTTACCTTTAGTGTGATAAGTGACAGCAGCTTTAATGTCAAAGGACCCCCAGCTACACCTTCTGCCAATGTCTTTAGAGTGGGCCTGTTCTTTAGATGAGCCAAACAACAAAGTGGTTAGCTGGCCCTGTGCAGGCTTAGCACCGTTGTCTTTACTGGGGGCTGACGCAGCAGAACCTGCACCCTTGCCCTCAGCTTTCGTCTTTTCCTGGCCACATGGCTGCAGCTTGTTCTCCTCCTCGCTCGTCGCACAAGCAGGAGAACAAGCATTAGACACACTGCAAGGGGCACAAGTCCTTTTCTCGGGCTCTGGAGCCAAAGTGCCAGGCTCTAAGAATGATGGGCTAACATCAAAGCACGGCTGGGCAGCCTTGGCTGCGACAGCCTGACACTCGCTTTGAGGTGTGACCACAGTAGTCTTGTCCTCTGCAGGCACCTGGCCACATCCTCCTTCTGGCCCCAAGTTGGGCTCATTGATGAAGGAAAGCCCCCACTGATTCTGGAAGATATCTCCCAAGGCTTTCTGATTTGTATGAGCAGCCGGCGGGTCAAGGTGGCGAGCACTAGGGAGCACAGGTTGCATATTTAAAGGGTAAATTAAAAGAGTACACTTTCTAAGCTCATATGCTTCTCCATCTACGGGACTAGTTGTAGAGCTACAGTTACTTTCCAAAGGAGATGCTACATTATCGCCACTTGGGATAGATGGGGCTGGTGGAATACTACTAGCAGCAGGAGCAAAGAAGGTACCCACTGGGCAGCCGTTTCCATTTCCAGAAACAGGACCATTAGTAAAGCTAGCTGAGGTGATAGTTTTCATAGCAGACATAGGGACCTGTGACAGTCTAACAGGAGGAGGCAGTGCTTCTCCTCCACCTTGAGCTACTTTGTTGAGGTTTTCTTTTACTTTACTTGCATAACTGATCTTGGGAACAATTTTAGCACTGCTATTGTCCACAGGAAATACTGGAGGTGGCTTGAACAAAGTCCACGAGTCCTCTTTTGAAGGTGAGGAAAGCTTGGCTTTGTGCCTCTCCTCAGTCTTTTTACCAAAGGTGCCAACTGTTTTGCCATCAGAGTTTTTCCTCTGAGATTCGCTCGCCGAAGCATCTGACGCAACGGCCCGTCTTGTTGCTGACTGAGCTTCTGCTTTATGGGCGGCTCGAAAGCCGTCAAGTCTGGAAGTCACTCCCTTCTCAGCCGCCTCGACATTAAAAGCCCCATGCTCCTGTGTAGTGTTGCCCTGCTGCATGTCTTTCTCCTTTTCTCTAATCACATTATCAGTGTTCTTGGTGTTGTTACATCTGGCCTTGCGTTTTTTCGGAGTAGTATATCCACCTTCGGAGCCGCTGCCATCATTGTCCTTGCTCGAATAGCCATTTGTAATTAAGCCACAGTTTACAACGCCATTTTGAAACAACACAGAGTCTTTCTTATCCAGAGGTTGGGCCTCATGATGATTCAAATCCAGGGCCTTTTCTTTGTCATTTTTAAGGTCCATATTCTTCTTATAGTCCAGTCCTTTGCTGCTCGCTTTTGGAACAGTCGTGTACAGCTTTTGTGTTGACTTCTGCTTCACATTTGTGTTACTCGTGTGTCTGTTACCATTGCTGTTGGGGGGATGCGACATACCAACAGTATCAGACAGATGTGGACTCTTCTCCCCGTCTTCCTCACTGATGTTTACTTTTTTATTGCCTGAAAAGGGAAACAAAATCAGTTTATAATGAAATGACACAACACTTAAAACCATTCTCTTATACCAGGAAGAAAACTGCCAGAAAATTAAATGTATGCTATATATTAAATATTTGCTATGATAAGATAAGAAACATTGCAGCCTAAAGTCACAAAATCTCATTCAAAATTATTTCAATTATCTAAATTTCATTAAACATTTATCATAAAAAGTATGTGTCTGCTAGCCACATGGGTTTAAAATGGTGTTTCCTATGCAAGCCATAATTATGCACCATGAAATTCACAATAATCCATGATAGTTTCTGATAAATTATCACAGCAATCTATCCGATGAGAGCTAATATTGTCGTCCAGCAACGTTTAGGACATGGCATATCCATGGCATGGCAGATTTATGTTTATATTAACATGTATCACTCAAAGATGAGCTTGGTTGCTCGCTGTATTTAACAAATTATCGGTCCTATTTCATAGTAAACAACTGTCAACTGCAGCTGATTCAATTCCTTTCTGAATATCTGATCTGACATCAGAGGCCAGTTGTTGCAGGGTGTCAAAGCAGCATTTATGAAATACATTTGGACTGGCAGTGAACCACAAATAGGTCTATGCACAGAAGCCTGGGAACTGCTGTGTCAACGTGGGAGAGGGTGGGGTGGGGGCTGGCTTCACGTTAAATGGAGCTGCTCGGTGCACAAGCTCCTGCACACAGCTATACATATATTCATAAAAGCTGCATGCAAAACATGAGGGTTAACAGCGAACCATATATCTCTCTCTCTCTCCATCTGTAAACATACATGTCTCATTAATGCATGTTACTAACTAAACTTCTTCCCCCGGAGTTTCTGTGCTCTCTCTCGTCCGGCAGGTTCTCGTGGATCGTGGCTGCTGCATGACGTCCACTACACATATTACCACTGTCATTATTGCTACCGTATCTCCATTTACAGTTTATAGTTAGTTGATGATTTGCTGCCAATGTGCATCTCTACTGTAATCGTTTTATCATTCATTGTAATTGTACAATATGTCTGTGTTGATTTGTTTTGTACATGTGACATCTATTGCACATAGAAAGATCCCTCCTCTGTGGCTCTTCCACCTTTTTTTAAACCTGTTAAAAAGGTTTTTTGTGGGTTTTCCTCACTTGAACCGAGGGTCTAAAAGGACAGAGGGTGTCACTCCCTGTACAGATTGTAAAGTAAAGCCCTCTGAGGCAAATGCACTTTGTGACTTTGGGCAAATAAAATCAGATTTCTTTTTAAAAAAAATCAAAGCAGTGTGGCTTCACGTTGGACTGGACAACATGCAACAGGGCCTGTCAAGCAGCTAACGAAGCTAATGTCAACTTAGCCAGCCTAGTCTGGTTCGGGCACTAACACGCCCAAGTACATGGTTTAACCATGAGATAGTCCGCCTAAAAAACAGGCGACCAAAGTCGGGAAAAGACGACGACGACGACGACGACGTGTCAAGCTCAGTAAAATGAAGCAACTGTAGCATTAGCTCGCAGTGATAGTCTAACATGGCCGACAGGAAACGGCAGTTTAGAACATTCCAGTGGAGCCGGCTCGTTTTCCGCTAAAACTGGACACAACACATGCCGACACGGACATAAAGCTGCTTTAGCTCGCTTGTTTTTGAAAACGGCACACGTAGTAGTAATAATAAATGCGTTAATATTGAAGAGGGATAAGGGGGGGGGGGGGTTTTTTCTTGTATTATTTAGCCACATTTGCTGAAGAAAAACGGCTGTTGAAGCCGGCGCTACAAGGTCAATCCCCGATATGTCAAACCAACTGTCACGCAACGTCAGCGCGTTTTATTTTATATACACACACACACACACACAACCCCTAAAAAAAACTATCGGCCTTTAAATCGAATCAGCCACACAGCAGCTTGATTAAAACAAGCACACAGCAGTTTGAATTCATTAGCTCCAGCAGGCTAACTTCCTCCACCTCCCTCTCTCTATCACGGATGGAGTTAACGTTAGTTAGCTCGATGCTAAGCGGCTCGTTGACATTAGCTGAGTAAGGCTAGCGACCGTTAGCTCCACTTTTTTTTATTTATTTATTTTTATCCCCCTCTCTTTCTTTCTTTCTTTCTTTCTTTCTTTCTCTCTCTCTCTCTCGGATGGCCCAACCTGTTTTCTTCGTCTGCGTTTCCTGATGCTGGCGCTGGTGGAAGTGGCTCTGATCATTTTTTAGACAAGTTGTAGTAGAGTTTCTGTCCTCTCCTCCTCGGTGGTGGTGGTGGTGTTGGTGTTGGTGGTGGTATTGCCTGTCTTGTGCCCGATCTTTGGGCTGTTCCTCCATTGAAGTAGTGTAGAGTGTCGGGACTTGTTCAACCCCCCCAATATGTGTGTTAGCTCACAGAAACAGTCCAATCACTACCAGAGTAAAACGGAAGCTATTTGAAGCCTCTGTAAACGTCAGCAGTAAACGTCTAAAAATGGCTCTGTTTGGGGTGGTCAGCGCCGCTAAAATCCCCTGGATAGTATTTGAGAGGTTGTGCAGCGACAATATTTTTGCACGACTTTTTTTTTTTTTTTTTTTTTTTTTTAAGATGTTTTGCAGAAGTGTGACTCCACACTAAAATAACGCACAAGTCATATATATATTTAAAAAAAAAAAAAAAAAAAAAAATTCCAAAGAGAGGGGGGAAGCACGACGGGGTGGGGTTCAGAGGCATGAACTGAAATCATATGACCGGAGGCGCTGCCACGTCTCCAGCCAGTGTGGACACTTTGGAGGTGGAGAAGGTGGTGGAGGGGTCCCGAGGAGACCAAACCCACCCCCAACTCCCAAAAATGGAAAACTTATTGCAAATTTAAACACAGCTGCCCTCAAACATCCCTAATGCATTTAAAAAGTTTAGTTCTGGTTTGCAGACACAATGACTCATACTTGTTGAACACAGAGTTATACATGTCTGCACATATATATGCACATTGCTCTTATATATATATATAAGAGCAAACTCAAGATTTTTTAAATCTGGCTTTTACTTGAACTGTATTCATACATTTTTCTGTTTAGATTATACATTATATGTAGCACTATTTATACAACATTATACATTAAAGAGACAATAGATAACTATTTCCACAACAATCTGTTACACTACTTTTATTTATTTATTTATTCGGTTAGTTGTCTGTCTGTTTATATTTCTTAACCTTTATTTTTGGCTATCCATATATTTTATTACACTTTACTTTTATTTAAGTATTTACACGTTTTAATTTGTTTTAAACATTTTAATGTTTTTCTTTTTCTTTTTTTTATTTATTATTTATTAGTTTTTACCCTGCCTCCAGTGTTTCCTCACTGCAAGGTAATGATGACATGGCACTTACCCAGTTTGTGTTGTGCTTTTGTTTATAATTAGGTGGGGAGGGGTGGAGAACTTTGTGTTACATTCTATTTGTATGAAAAGTGCTATACAAATAACTGATTGATTGAATATGTGAATCTGTGTATATGTATATAGATGTACAGGAGACAGATAGAGAAGGAGGGGTAGGCATAAGTAAGTCTATACTTCTTCCTACTACTTTTTCAACATCTAAGATTTAATATGTAGAGATTAAGAGAACTTAACTGAGTTTGTGTGTGTACAGGTTTGACCTGTTTTCTTTTTTTTTCTTCATCGAATGAAAAAAAATATATAGCTATTGTTTTTTGCCAGAAGGAGCAAAAATTAATACATATAATTATGTATGTGCAGAAATCAGTAATGTTTAGCAGTATTTGCATACTTAAACTTTAAGCCCCGTTTTTATTTTTGCTCTCCTATTTTAGATCTCATCACAAATACCAACTTACACAATCAGGATCAGAATCAAGTTTATTGCCAGCTACTTCTTTTTGGTGCATAACAAACATTAAGTAAAAAAGAGAGAGAGATAAAAAATAAAAAAGAAGCAGTACAGTTTGTGTAGGAATGTGCAAGACTTTGCCAGAAAATGTGCAAGAGTTCAGAGTATGCAGAATATATTAAACGTACAAGATATTTAACAAAACGTAGTGAACCAAAGAATAAAAGGTAAAGACTGTGTGTTAATGTAATGCAGAGAATGAGGAGATAATGTAACATGTAGGTGAGAAGAAATAGTTTAAAACTTCTAAACTCCCCTTCAGCTTTCTACACCCAAAAAAACATGAGACATATATTTTTGGTACATATCTTTATTATTAATTATGTGTCATGTCTAATTCACATATACATAAATTGTACATTTATCCCCCACTCTCATACAGTCCCTCCAAAATTACTTAGCACAGCAACGCCCCAGTTCACAAGCATTGTGCGATATCATATGACAGTAATAGTAATGACAATAATAATAATGACATAACAAAAAATAATAATAATAGTAGTACAGACAGCAAAACCTCTCCTTTGGCATTCAGCCATCGTTCCTTGGTCTAGGAAGCACCTTCCAGAATATATGAGATATTTTAGGTCCTCAATAATCAAGACATGGGGTCCATATATGATAAAAAAGTGCTTATTTAAGATTACTTTATTTATCCTCAGTGAAGTGTTTGGATGAAGCAGTGTCCAGACAAAGTCATTAGTCATTATCCTTTCAGCATCATTTAAACAAAATGCTGCCCCACAATTAAGATGTCTATCAAGGACCAGGCTCTGCATTATGTGTTTTTGTCCTCTGACCCTACTAAGTGAGTGAAACCACCCTCTAATTTAATGTGTGGATGTGGCTTAATTACATTGTCTGTGAAAAGTCAAACAAAGAGTAAATGCATACTAAATGGATAGATTAGAACAACTGGAGTGATAACCATAGTTTAGAGCCTGGGGCAATTCAAAACCTCACACAAAAACGTACAAATATAAGAGCAATTATTATTAAATACAGACATTACACATTTAAATATTGTGCAACTAACTAATCATTTGTAGAAATTGGTAGTTTGTTTGCCAGTTAATAAACAGAAAGTGATCCTCATACTGTATAATCTTGTCTATGAGTCCATGTGGGGAAGTATGGCACAGTGTATCATGCTCACATGGGAAATCAAAGAGTGAACAGCACCCTCTTGTGGCTCGAGATACAAAGTCTTAAATATTGTATACATTTATTATTTCACTGTCAAAACAAATGTGTTGTATGAATGAGTTTATGTCCCTGTCTTTGGGATAAATTCAGGTTAGATTCAAAGATTCATAGATGTGTGATTATTGAAGACAAGATTAAACAAATCATGAGGACTTCCGTAAGATTGTGATGTCACAACTATACAGTCACTGACCTCGGGCATGACCCCAGCAGACACACCCAGGAGCACCCAGCCAGGTAGGCTGCAATCTGTTACCTGCTTGGCTGTACATCATTCAGAAAACAGCTAGTCATATTAAAAAGAGGCTTGTTAATGTTAATGTTAATGTTCTTGCTATAGAGCTCCAGAAAGAAGAATAAGAGGAGATTTAAAACTACAACCCCAGGAAATAGAAACAAAATGTGATTATGTGCAAAACATTCAAACCTCATATTTAACTGAAAATAGCACAAAGTCAAGTTATCAGATGTTGAAACTGAGAAATGTTATTGATTTTGGAAAATGATATGCCCATATTGAATTTGATGCCAGCAACACGTTTAAAAAAAAAGAAGCCAGACAGGGTCAGTGTCTGTGAGATGAGTAGACTTTACCGTAATCTTTACAGTTCAATGTTTTCACATTCTTGGCATCTCCTTTGTCGTATCTTTTTCCATTTTACATGGCATGCATTTTTTGGGGGAAATAGGGTTGTATATTTAGATGGTTTTTGGTACTTGGAACTACAAATATATCTTCTTATGGACAAAACCTCCAATAAAACACAGTAACAGTGTAAAATATGGGACCTTTAATGTAGAAAAATGATAAAGATAAAGATATATTTTGCATTTTTCAACATGAAATGACATTCCCTTTAACAACTACACAAATCTCACAGTCTTTTTTTAGATTTGTGCATTGATGTCTACAAACTCTAACAGTTCAAAAGAGCTCATCTGCATTTCACACTGACTCACAGTGCTGATGTATTCAGCCCTGCTCCTCCCACTGTGCGTGCATGCGACAGCTATCTTTTTAAGTAAAATATTAATGTGACAGCTTCATTTTATGGCAAGATTTATTTTTAAAATGAGACGAGGTTTCGAAAGAGGGACGAGGAGAGTCTCCAGGCGTGTGCACACAGGAATGGTAATCTAGCAATATGTTCAAAAACTCACACAGTGTGAGGCGCTGAGCGAGCCATGGGATCATTTCAAGAAGAACCAGTTATCGCAGTGGCATTGAGCACATTTACAACATGAAGGTTGAGCGAGGATTGAGAATAAGCTTGACTGAGAAAAATATTAGAGGAAAGACACATCTAGTAAAACTAGTTCAGTGTTGGTTATGTAGCGAAAACCATTGTTTAATATAATAACTTAAACTTAAAAAAACATCATTGCTGATTAAAAGTAATCCCTTAAGATCCTGGCACACCAATACTACATTTATAAAAATATATTTTCTCAGATGATCAAAATGAACACATCATACATAAAAAACTGTGATTCAGTATTTCAAATTTATTCTATATTGATTTACAAAGACTTTCAGGGATACATATTGTCAGTCTGTAACTTAGTTAAACATCAATACATGACCACTGTGCAGACCTCAGGGAAAGAAATATGTTCTGATAACTGAATAAAACCTTTTAATTGAATATATTTAAAGTCTGTGTAAAGGCAATTCTGAGATTTCTTTCAAAACACATTAAATATGTTGGAAAAAAGTTGCTGTCAATATATTTTTAATCATTCAAAATTTGGCTGGGTGGTTAATAACACTTACACGGATTTTAAGATTTTATCTTGATTCATTTTGATGTGAATAGAAAGCATTTGCTCGCCACAGTTTGTTAGCATTTTAAAATAACATATTTGTACTTTTTATTTACATGCTATTCTTGTTGAAGGACTGAATATTGATCATATAAATCTCTAAAGATTTTAACTAATGAGTGAGATTATTGAGGAAAAAATAATTTTAAAAAATAATAAAAAAAGATATAAAAAAGAGAAAAGAAAAGAAAGAAAAGATATACTATATTTGGCTATGCTGTGTCCCATGCCACATAAATATACAGTGATATCTAAAAATCTTGTTTCCTTCACCTCGTTAGGCATTAATTTAAGTTTGAAACACATTTAGAAAACAGTCTCAAAGTGTAATTGAACAGATAAATATTACGTTAGATAAATAAATAGCATTAGATCCTAAAGTTCTGCAGCCTACAAAGAAACTTTTCCATGTCTGTAAAGCTGTAGGTGACACGTAGGTAGCAGAGCTGCTACTGTTTCAGCGTTCCTGCTTGTTGTGACTTTTTTCTCTGTGATATGAAACCTGTTGGCACCAGAAAAATTAGTGCAAAATAAAAATGCAATGTGCAGTACAATATATGTGAAGCCACAGAAGCTGCAGAGTTGATACTGATATAAATGCTGAATGTACACATACATGTATACTGACGTGTAATGCATAAAGCATCAGTGAACTTCTCTGGAAGTATTAAAAATGTAAAAGAAAACCGATGGACTCCCAATGTCACTGGACATGCAGTCACAACGCATCTTGCATGGCTTAGCTGAGGACTCTCAGCCTGTAAATGTTTCAGTGAAGGCAGCAGAATTAAAGGTATTCAGTGTCTTTTTTACGGTCCCCAGTGGTTGGTGTCGTCACAGTGTGGCTAGAAGGTCTTCATGTCGTAGAACTTTGTAGGTGAGCCAGTAGAGGACGTTAAACATGAGGAAACTCATGGGGAAAACAGCTCGGGAGATGGTGTCAATCCTTTTTGCCCGATCCACAAAACGCCTGCGTATGTCGTAGAAACCTAAACCAGGAGGTAAATCTGCAAAGACTGGGGTTGCATCCATTTCCGGTGCACTTTCTGTTGACAGTGCAAGTCCAAAACTTTGGAAGAGTAAACCTTGCTGTGCCAGCTCCTCCTCCTGGAAGAAAAGAGAACATACAGCACAGAATAACAATCTGCTCTGAGAATCACACAGTTTAAACTAATTTACTTCTTCTTTTTGAGGCCACAGTACGTACCCTGGCACAGACAGTACACTGCTGGGCTACGTTTCCATCTGGAGCATTGTTTCCTGACATGTTGTTTCCTTTCACCTTACTGTCACCACTTGCCTGTTTATGAGGAAAAAACACATTTATTTAATCATCAAACAGTTTGCAGTCACGGCACAGCTCCTCTCTCTCAGCTGCTGGGGTTGTAAATGTTGTACGTTCACTAGCGATCATCTGTTTCTTACAAAGTGAACACAAGTCTGACAACGTGAAACGAGACAGCTTGAAGATTTCAGAGGCATTGCATAATCCCAACAAATGAGGACTTCAAGCAGATGTTTTGTGTCTTGCGTTATAAATATTACAAGGTATTATTGAGTCCTGCAGCAGCTGTCACGCTGCTTATTTTAGGATTTTATTTTATATTTAAAGGTGGTTTTGGCCTATTTTTCTTCTTTTCGTGAGATTCAAAGTGAGGCAATAATACGAACATACAGCCAACAGTGGAATAAGGTGATGGCTTGAATTAATCACAGGTCAATGATGTCTGTATTTCCTCATCCGGAGTGCAACATGCAGCTGTGTCGTGCAGCTTGTGCATAGATGGGCGCAGGGAATAGCAGGTGACAACAGCCCAAGGGGGGTCGAGGGGGTGGTGTTGCACTCACAGCTCTCTGCCGCTGTTGCTCTTTGAGCTTCCTCCTCAGTCTGAAGAACTCCTTGTGCTGGCGTGAAACAAAATTAACGGCCGCATACTCCAGCAGTGCAGCAAACACGAAGAGAAGACACACCGCCATCCAGATGTCGATGGCTTTCACATAGGACACCTGTGAATTAAATAAAATCAATGAAGTCAGGCAGTTATCATCAGTGTTCATGACAGTGGCATGAAATGGATGTTAGAGCGACAAATGCACTTAAAGAATCACAGGTAAGATGCTCATCATGCATAATAGTCCCTGTCAGTATTATATATTAACACGTGGGCAGTACGCTTATCTTCATCAGGGTCGCAGGGGGCTGGATCCGATCCCAGATGACAATGGGCGAGGCATGGTAGACCCTGGACAAGGTGCCAGCTCATCACAGAGTCACCATTTTACCAATTAACCTGTTAACCTCGTGTTTTTGGACTGTGGGAGGAAGCCGGAGAACCCATGCAGACATGGAACATGCAAGCTCTTAAAGTCTTAAGGCTTTTATTTAAGTAAAATAATCAATGTACTTCTTCCTCTACTGCATTTTCAACCATTTACAGTCAGCAGTCTTATTTCATTGTCTAGGGCCTGGATCTTCACAACCTCTAGGGGGTCCTCCAAATTATCAGGGCTCAATATATAATCAATAAAATTTGGGGTTGAATTTATAATAAACAAAAACAAACCGAGCTATCTGACCTTCGGCAGGGAGGCCCTTGAGCCAGAGCTCTGCGTCGTCATGGTGAGCACCGTAGTGATTCCCAATCCCACTCTGGCCGGAGCCGCGTCCATGTTGATCCAGAATGACACCCAGGACAGGATGACGGTGAGCAGGCTCGGTATGTACATCTGGATCAGGTAGTATCCCATTTGGCGCTCCAGGTAGAATTTGACCTCAATACAGGTGAATTTACCTAACCAGAGGAGGAGATACAGGTACAAACTGACAGTCTTATTAGCAGTCGATTGACAGGATGTATGGAGGATGTTGGCTGGCAGGCCGTCGTATGTCATGTACCTGTGTTGTAGTGTTTGGTGCAGTAGCCGAGGCCTTGCTCCTCTTTCAGTACAAACTGAGGGAGCGTCAGATCGTCAGCCACCTGCACCGCTCCCACATCCAGCCACTCAAAAATAAGATCATTCATGGTGTATCCAACTAGAACAGAGACAAAGAGGAGGCGTACAGTAACAAAGTTTGTATGATGATGTGTTTTCAAGCCTTGAAAGACCAACTCACAGCTTTCAAGTTGCATCGTGCATGTCTGGCTGTCCATGGGGAAGTTTTTCAGATCCATGGGACAGGAAAGTGTGAGTGTCAGCCTGGAAAACAAGGACAGCAACACTGTAATGGTACAGGAAAGGTGTGTAAAACAAAAAAAGGTGACACCCTCACCACTCCATCCGAGCTGGATACCCAGAACAGCGCTGATCCCACAGCACCAGTGCTCTCCTGCTTGTGTCACTCAAACCCTTTTTGCACACTCACCCTACATTAAAGGTCACATCGAGCAGCCCTGACCTCTCTGACCTCCTGTCCGTCTGTCTACTCCACTGTGGTGCCTTTATGGAGGTCAGCACTGCACCACAATCAGTAAAAATAGGAGAGTGCATCCTCAGCCACAAACAAATAGTGTTGGATTATCCTTCTGGTGTCTCATAGATTGAGTTTCTGTTGTTGCTGTTGCTCTTTTCAAGTCATGAAGTCTTTCACTGCTCGTTTTAAGCACCATTCTCCTCTTTTATTCCAGCAAGGACAAAGTCTCTCACACAAATGAGAAATATATTCAGAAAAAATGATCCTAATTCAGCATCATCCACTACTGAGGTCAGCCATTATGTGAAAGTTGCTAAGCGGTAATCTAGTTCAGTAAGCAAAGAGGCAACCGATGATTCACTTCATGTTTAAAAGAACTGCTAATACAAGCTTGCCTCCTCTTTTCTTATATTCTAATAAATCTTCATACCCTTACGCTACAGTTCACCACTGCTTTAGTGCCACGCTACTGACCTGATTCTGCATTAGCCTGCAGTTACTGTTTAACATGAACTTGCTCACAGTGGGTGCTGCACAATACGATGACAACTGAACTGAACTGGAGTGAAACAAACATGTTGCTGGACCATATATTTGACAAACCGTGGAGCTGGATCTGTAATGTTTGATTCAAACATAAATGATGTCAGATTTCAGTCACCTGATGCTGTAGAGGACATTTCCATTCTGGAATATGCGAAGCAGTTTGTTGTCTGTCGTAACCTCGTGAAAGTTTGCTCCTTTTTCATTTGCAAAGAACAGATCGGGTTTCCAAATGGAGTCCAACATGGAGGGGTCCAGGTCCAGAGAGTCATCTGGATACTCCTTATATGCCAGTCTGGGGTCATTCCACTGCTGTCGCAGAAATACGTTGAGCCGGTAGTCCTTGAAAATAAGAAATGTAACTAATTATAGGTATAGAAACAACATACTGCAATCGTAGAATTCATGCCATAGATTTGCATATGCATATCTAATTATGGTGTCATTTAAATAAACCATGTGAGAGGGCCAAGTAAACAGGAATAGCACTGTGCCGGCACAAACTCTGTGTGAGCAGTCAAGCGGTGGGGAAAAAAGCATAAACAAAGTTGAGTGCTCATAACCTGAATGACAGAAAACTTCACTCACAATATCATCAATTAAAATTTGATGGCCGTCCCTGAAGGTATTTTAGAAAATTCATGAGTCCTTCTAACTCTAAACTTGAATAAATAAATTTAAAAAAACAAGACGGTCCCCAAACGCTTTCCACGAGGGGCCTCATAAATAAACGATAGTCCCTTATTTGACAGAGACAGAGATACAAGAAAATCAAAGCTGACATTATGTAATGAACTTACAAGATGGTGTTTACAGTCATTAATTAGTGATAATCTAATGACAGTATGTTTAGGCATCGTGAAACTTGCTCCAAATGGCCTCTCTGAATGGAGGGAGAAGAGCCAGAAATGCTTCACATGGATAAACACCATAGAGAGTGATGCAGCTGATAAACGAGCATTTACCAACTCTGCGGTCCAAATAACAGAGACTGAAATCTCTCCACTGCCAGCAAGTTAAACCAGCTGACCAGTCTGCACTCTCTGTTTATCACTAATATTTACTGTGTTGTTTAGAGAAAGTTCCATATGTGTTATCTCATAGTTTTGATGTCCTCAGTGTTAATCTACAATGTAGGAAGTAATAAAAATTAAAACCATTGTATGAGATGGCATGAGCATCTTTACCAGCTGTAACATTAAAGTGATGCACACATGAATGCATCAGTGATTAGACTCCAATAATATAATATATTAATGTTCTTAAATGGTTCGTTTTGCATGACTACTTTTACATTTTGATGCTAACTTTGCATGACATTGCATTACCTGTGATAGATTATTTCCACACTGTGGTATTAAACAATCCACCACTGTTGAAATACGATAGTTAAGTGAGTGGTGGCAGTTATTCATTTCATTTCAGTTCTATTTATATAGCACCAAATCATAACAGAAGTTATATCATAACACTTTTTATATAGAAAAGGTCTATACTGTACTCTTTATAACATTATTTACAGAGACTCAATGATTCCCACCATGAGCGAGCACTTGGCATCCTCTGCATATAATGACATGTAACGCAGACACAATATTGCGAAACAAATAAAATGACTATGGAACCGACACCTGGATTGTTTTTCAGTGACATTGTTGTGCAGTAAATGCAGTGAGAAAGTCTTTACTCTCGTGGGTTGCTGTTTAAAACCCTTTTTTTTCTTGCTCCTAAACATCCTGCACAGTAATCCAGAAAATTAGTGCAAGCAGCAGTTGTATGAGAGTTCAACAACTCTACAGTGATACAGATGAGTTACAGTAGAGTACAGTCGTTGAATAAAGTGTAAAACTTTGACTTCCCTAAGGTCCATATCATGAAAACGTAGAAGAATTTCCACCTGTTGTTACATTTGAAATCTTTGTTTTCATGCAAAAAGAAAAAAAGAAAAAAACAAAATTTAAGCAGATGTTCAAATGTTAATCTAGTGTTTTTGTTTCATTTATCTAAATAAACTCTCACCATGGTTGTTTCAGTGATGGATCCGAAGCTGTTGATGAAGATGTTACAGGTGACGTTCACAGGAGGACCTGATGGAAGCAGATCATCACAGTCACACTGGTTTCTTAAGTATTGGAGGCAGAGCTTTACTGTACAATAACATCTGCTTGTTTTCTTTATAATGTGTCCTGATAAACAGACATATTCAAAATAACAAACATAAAACTCATTTCCAGTACAGCCCCATCAGTGTAGTTCACCCGTCAACCACAGAAACTTTAAATATTTCAGCGAACCATTTCCTTAGAGGCAATAATTTATTGATTCTCCTTAAGTTACATTAGTGTATATATAGATAATCAGCCGGGATTTACCCAGCATGCACCGACAAGGATGTGGAGCAAGTATGAAATATATATGACACACAACCCCAGAGAGCGAAGGGGAAGTATGTCAGATCTGCTGCCTTCACTCACAACAAGAGATCAAGATTGGCTCGAAATAGGCCTGTGGGGTAACATCCGAGGGTAGCTGCAAATTTCTGACAAGAAAAAGAAGTCTGTGTAAAAAAAAAATATATATATATTATAACCTAAGGCTGTGGGTCAGCATAAAAAAAATAAAAACAGTAACAACACATGACAAAAACATCACAGCCTGCAGCATCTCTCACGTCTAACCCATCTGTGAATGACTTGTGCTTCTTCGCCGCACAGATTGTCACGCAGAATGATCACACCTGTCCTCCCACTGCACTCCAAACGCGTGCATTTTACCTTTAAAGTTTGGTCTGATGCGAGCGTCATAGCCAGATGTGCGTCCCATCAGTTTGTCCAGAAAGTCAGATGGAGAGTGGGGCTTGATTGTCCTGCTGGGTAACTTTATCTCCTTACAGAGCACGGACCTGCCAGGTGATGAGACAACCAAGTCTGGGATGATATTTAATATTTAATACCTCAAATTCTCCCTCTAATTTGTACCAAACAATCTTTCTCACTTTATCCTGCATCTTACATTTATGAACATTTTTCCTTAGTGGAACTGTTGTCTTTTAATTATAGATTGCAAAACATTTTTAATGCATGATTCTTCTCACTCTTAAGAGAGTGAACGTTGATTACTGGTCAAAGAAGCATCATTGAATGTCTTATTGTCAATAATTATGTGCTGTTACTGTCAAATCATGTTAAACACAGCACATAAACTACCAAACAAACATCACTTTACAGATTCCTCCTAGAAATAAGCTGAAAGTATCCTTCAAATTAAAAGTCTCTTACCTGCTTTGCAGAAAAATTACAGGTGAAGCCCACAACATACACAAGATGTGTAATATCATACTTGTAGAAATAATAAATGTAAGACCGATGGAGGGAAAAAAAATGAAAAGCAGAGATGCTGAAAACTTGTTGTTGCTCTTCCAAACAGCTTCTGTCTTCTGGACTCAGTTAAGCATCCCTCCCTCTCTTCAGGTGTAAAATACAGAAAGCTGCAGCTGCTGCTGTATAATTCAAAATCCTGGGGAAGTTTTCTTTTTTTTCCCCCCCTCCTGCTGCTGTCCCGTGTTTGTGTGGCTGACTTCAAGCTTTTTTTTATGGCCATATGCATGTTGAAGGAATTACCGCAAGAATATTTAAAGAGACAGGAGTGTGTGTGTTTTTTTTCTAACCCCCCTCATAGCAGAGCAGCCGGCGTTTGCTTATCATGACAGCTTCAGATTAGCAGAAATATGTGTTTATTAAAACAAAAATTGTGTGATTATTAACCCAAATCCACATACTTAAAAGAAGCCAATAAATATTATGTTTTTTTCATATTGTGGTGATAAATCGTGACAAAAATAACAAAGCAGAACAGTTTACAGCTTCCTAAAGTGTAAATGTGTCTACAGATCTGATTATTTAAATCAACGCTGGATTATCTACAATTAGAAGAACATAATATGTGAATCACAGCAAAGGGGAAATAGAATGAAGGCATCAAGCTCCAATTAAATCAAGTGCAACATCTCTTTGAGTGTCAGTACACATCCAGAGGTTGTTTATCTTCAGTGAAGAGAAATTTCTGGTCTAATTATTTCATCTTCAAATGGCCAAACTCAAACATAAATATGGAAAGCAACTCATGTTTATTCCTCCATACAGAGTAGGAGGCAGTTCAGCCATTTACTCATGTAAAATTAATGTCAAAGAAAGCGTTAAGGCAGCACGTGTTTGCTTCACACTTCGCTCCGAAGCCCTCAGTGTCAAACTGGATATGAAATGTGTGAGAACATAAAACATGAGTGCAATCTTAATAACAAGCAGGAAAACCAACATATCTGCATGCTTTCACATGTTTTACCTCCGGACAAGATAAGTAGGCCAAGCTTCATTTTAATGTTTTTGATGGAGGCTCTAATTAATTAGATCGTACGTCCGCACAAGATGTACCTATCAGGTGATCTTTGTGCACGCCTGTTTGTTCCCATTTAAACTAACCTTTCACATCAGGACAGTTCCAACACGTATGACTGAGTGAATTTACCAAGCAAGTACACATTGAGAAAAATGCTCCAGGACAGATGAGTTCAACCACACAGATTTTAACGACCATCCCGGCTCCGAATGCAGGTCAACTCATCTGTCGTGGGTGTTGTTATCCAAACTGAAAATAATAGGATGACTCCAATTTAAAAATAGCTTTTATTGCAGCTTCTCTTGCGACAAGCTGCTCTGATCACACACAGAAAAAAACAAAACAATAATCCATGCCCAACATTTTCAGCCTGGTGGGGAAAAGCAGACAGACAATCACATCTTGATCAAGACTTTAAAAAAAGAAAAGAAACATGAGTGTAAAGTTTGGTGGATAGTGGTTGACCATAATTTTTTCCTAAATATTTAAAAAAAAAAAAAAAAAAAAAAAAAATGCTGCAGCGGATAGAAATTCCAAATACGAAAATATTTCGGCGACGTGACAACATTTACATAAATTCTCCCGTTTTGCATGTATGATCAGTGATCAGAGTGTGACGATGTCAAAATTCAGTCTTATCACGAAGCGTAACTCCCCTCCGTCTTAATCCTCGTGGATGTTGAACAGCTTGGCCACTTCATTCAGATCTGCGTGCTCCTCTCCATCCTTGATGATCTACAAATAAAAGATTTAAACGTTTTACAACAACCGAATCTCCATTTGACTCTTGGCATAAAGTGTTTTTTCTGACACGGTGACGGCGGTGCGTACCTTCCTTGCGATGGGCATCCTGTTAAACACGTTCCACAGGATGATGCCCACCACCACCTTGTCCCTCAGGTAGAAGATGACTCCTTTTCCATAATCGTCTTTGTGCTGCACCACAGCGGGAGGAGGCAATGAAGAGGCCACTGGGCTTGTGGCTGTTTCCTCTGTTTCACTCTCTGACCGGATCCCAGTTCCTGTGACACATTTAACATTTAAATCTGGTTCTTAAATTCACTTTGTTTTTGCTGGTTTAATATACAAGTGATGCTCCTACCGGACTTCTCTGTAGCAGCTTTAGGTGTATCCTTGGCAGTGGCTTTGGCAAACACTCCGACTGTTGGTAGGCTGCTGTCAACAATCCCAATCGCCTCGTACCCGACGTCTGGTCCCAGGTCACTCCTGTCGGAGAAAAAAACAAAACAAAAACAAAAGTCTTTCTGTTGAAAATAGTTCTATAGTACACCACAAAATGTGAAGAACATAAACTTTAAACCTGTGAAAACACTGTGTCCTATTCTAGACACTCATATAGAGAAAACAAACAGAGAGGGCACTTAAAAATTTAGCTGTGAACTTCAGTGACAACCCCCCACCGACACCTGATGAGTTTCAAGCTGGCTGATGACCTGAGGTAATGTCACAGCAAACTGACCTTGACAAATTACCCGCTGCGGTCTTTCAGACCAGAGAGCCTGTACACTTAATTTGACATCGTTCAGAAGCATCCGGAGCTCGGCTTCCTCTGTCGGCATTTTTTTTCGGTGCGACTGTGCCAACATTCTAAAAATCTAAAAATCACAATTTGCTACTGAGTGGACCTACAATTTAAATTATATCCAAACTTTAATCTGCACATTTGTAGCCACCACGGACACACAGGCGGTGGACTCAAAGCACTGCCCGCTTTCTTTTAGTGCCCCTGTTAACACACTGGACTGTCCAGACAGAGCCGGCTGATGATCTGGTTTCGCCGTCTGTTCTTTTTTTTTTCCCCTGAGCGCCACAGGCCAATGTAAACCAAGAACAAAAGAACAGATGAGCAGATTGTTTGCAGCGCATTAAGAGAAATTTATACTAATTCCCGCTTTCAACAGAGAATTTTTGCTCTCTCTGTATATTTGTTTAGAAAGCAGCCTTTACCCTTCATACCTTTTATCATCTACACAGATCTCCCGTTTTGATTGACTACGTTAAATGTTGGCGGTTAAATGTAACTAATAATCGTAGTTTTTTAGAGAATACTTTGTACTTAGACCAGTCATTTTACCTGTAGTTAATTAATGTAACAGTACTTCTCCTTGAGCACTCTTTCCACCACTGTAGTTCACATATGTATGTTTTAAATGCAGTTGGACTATTTCAGACCTTTAAATTACCCGTTAGTTCACCTTTGCTGTGCCTGATTATGCTGACACGTCACACTGTTAATCATACGAATATCAACATATCATCCGACTACATCTGCTCTACAAGTCATGATAGTTTGACTAGTGGTCCTGTTTTTGTTTTTCCTTGTGCTGCAGTGAACCCACGTTGTCAGCAGTGTGTCGTATTTCCCCAGCTGCTAAAAGCATGTAGTCACAGGAATCCTCTGTGTAGTGCGAGCCACAGTCCACACTGTAGCTCACTTTGGCAACTCCCCGAATGTCTGATCGAGTCCCCTTGTGATCATATCGGTAATGTTTTTAACAGAGTTAGTAAATTTATGATGTCTCGCTCTCTGCTGGAAACTCCAATCCTAATGTCCTCTAAAGGAGTTTTAAATATTTTAAAACCTAATGGTATTCAAGACTTCAAAGCAATCATGCATGTTCATCTGACTTAGAAAAGGATTAAATCTGAGTCATTTGCAGAATCGTACATGCTGCCCCGGTGACCGCTCAATTCATCTGATTCAGACCAAATATTTCCCTTAATTTAAGTCTGGTTTCTTCGCCCGCAGCCACGACAGTCGTTTGCAAAACGGTTTGAATTTGTGACCCATGAAAACCTCAAGATGGCGCCACGAGCAGGAAACTGGAAGTACTACAATACCCACCAGAACATAGACTGATGCCAGTACGGTTTGTTGGCTCCCGTCATGTTCTCTCCTGCTAGTCTTCCACTCACAACGGCGTGATCGTGGTGCTCCACCCGTCTGCGGCCAAGTCTGATGTCGTAGAAGCACGCAGCATCTCCCGCCTAAATGCACACAGATTACAAGGAGGTATATTACGGCTGCATTAGTGCATTTTAGTGTCAACACATTAAAAGAAGATGATGAAAAGAGTTGTCTTGTTTTTAACATTTGGAAAAACAAAGATGAGTCTCACAAATTTTCTTGTATTCTGAAATTTTAAGTTGAACTTAAGACTTGAATGGAAATCTGACATGTTTCTTTATCACACCCCGACCAAAAATCCAAATCTTATGGGAGCGTGGATCCGTTTTGACAGACCATGCTCACACTTTTCTGGTCGTGCCCTCATGTTAAGCCTTTCAGAAAAGAAGTGCACAATTTGATCTGATGTATCAATGTCTGTGAAAATATTAGGAATATTCCTTCCAAAGATCTTTTTGGCTGCAGGTTAAAAAAAAAACAATTACAAAATTCTCCAGAGGAAACCTCCCACCATTGGCCTTCTGATTAGCATAATCAACTTTATCCGTATTATGGTGAAAATGACTTTCACCTTTCGACTACAAAAGGAAAAGAAGGATAAGGAAACAATGTGAATGTGTGCAATGAGATCCTGCAGTTGCCTATCAGAGTTTCCATCTGCAATAGCTACAAAGAGCTACAACATAATACGCCAGGTGTCAGCAAACAAACTTTTATGTCTGCTTGGAAACGTCCCTGACTCCCAAAGCCAGAATTGTAAGGTGGGACGGAGATGACATCTCAGATCTGTGAGGTTGTAACTCTAGAATAAAAAGAAGGACACTAAACGCGATACTATCGATGGAAGGACTCATCTTTCTCTGTAAAAATGGAAGAAACCATCGGATTATCTGGGGGGTTAATCTGGATTTAAGTGGAAAACAACTGAATATGAGACAATGAGGATGAATCGGATCCATGTATACAAAAAGTATTATTTAATTTGACTGTATTAATAATAATAATAATAATAATAATAATAATAATGTAAGTGCTTTGCCTCCTTTTTCTTTTCTTTGCATGTTATGCCATTTTATGTGTTATGGTCCAGTCCTGTGATATCATGTTTTGTATGTATGCAGCTTTTATTTATTTATTTTAAGTCACTAGAAAAGAAGGAACAGCTGTTTTATTATGTGTTACACAGATAGACACAGTACATGTACTGTAGCAGAGACAATAACTGTTACCATACTGGTGGACAGATGATCTTTCAGTTGACTGATTTGGAGCAGAATAACTGTTGAATTGATGTTTTGTCATTGGAGTACTTAAGCTACCTTCTAAACATTAACTTACCACCCAAATATTGGATCTAGCTTGCAGCTCTGCATTGACCCGAAAGCCACCGAAGTCAGAGTCCACCTCCAGACCTGCTGACTTGGCAAGGTCAACATTGGGCTCCAGGCCAACAGCTGCAACAATGTGATCGGTTTTCACCTACAAAAAGGTGGAGCACAAGATAATCAGTAACTAATAAGTCATATATTGAATTACACGGAAAATTCCTGGACCTACCAGTCGGCCATCCTTCAGTTGGATTTCTAACTTGTCGTCTTTGCAGGTCACGGATTTCACCAAAGCCTCTGAGATGATTTTTACGCCCTCTGGAAAACCAAAGAGGGAATATTTAATAAAAGATGACATGGCAAATCAGACATGCTTAAATACAAAATGGACATTAACCTTTCTTGACTTTTTCTGTTGTCCAGTTGCTCAGATACTCAGGCAACACTTTCCCCATGTTGCCCTTCTCAGGGTACATCTGTATCACCTCCAGGCCAGACTCATTAGCTGAGGAGAAGAGGAAAAAGAGGATGAGCGATCCGACAACAGATCTGATTAATTCATTCTGTTGAAACGTCAGTCGTCTTACATCTCCTGCCGAGAGCGCAGGCAAGCTCGCTGCCCAGGAAGCCGCCCCCGATGATTGTGATGGACTGGATGTTTCTGGAGACCTTATCCAATGATTTGAAGTCGTCGATCTGTGGAAGAGAATACACTTAATGAGATTTACCTTTTTGTTTGGTAGTTATATGTATAGAGTCGCTCTAAACATATTGAAGTGACCTTAGACGAGTGTGTTAACCTGTCTGTGCGCCTATGATGGGACTGCAATAGTTCTTAATATATCAGTTATCGCCCTCTTGTGGCTAAACACTGACCTTGCGGAACAAAGTCGTCTTCGCCATCACCTCATCTCCTGCTCTCTCAATGACCTGCAGATTTCTTGGGACTCCGCCTGAAGAGAGCAGCTCTGATTAGCTTCCACCACGTTCGAGCCTTGTGTGGTAATAGATGCATTTTAAAAAAAAGCAGCTTACCTGTAGCGATCAAACATTTGTCGTATGAAATCTCAGTATCATCGTCCAGTTTTACTTTGTTTCCTCTCACATCCATGTGAACCACCTAGACGGGTTTAAATCAAGTATTAGTTGTAAATTCACATTCTCGCTTCTTGTTTAAATCCTTTATCCAACTACTATCATGTACTGCACTGTTGGCATGCATCCTCCTTCTAGTGGTATGTGGAGGAATCTCAGTAGTACAATTTTCAAATCTACATTTTCTGTAATATTTTGCTTCAATTATGAGTCTCAGTCACGTTTAAGTGCATATTTCAAGCATACATCTGAGATTAGTTACGAGCTAAAATGTGGCACCAAGATAGTAAGTGAAGAGGAAAAGAACGGTTCAAAAACACAAACAATCGTTGCTCTAAATGGGAAATATTAAGAAGAGAAGTTTGTATAATTATGAAGTCAGAAAAACCAAACCTTTTTGCCAGTGAGAACAGCCACTCCCCCGTTTTCTGCACTATTCAATTCGTCTGCAGTAATGTAGAATGATGCAGGCTGAAAGTAAATGCTGCCAAAGAAATAGAAAAGGTATTAAAGCAGCCAAATGTAATGCGGAGTCATACAGTATCAAATGTAGCTGGTATTATGACACTACAAAGTCTAAAAACACTGCTGAACACGACTTTCCTTGGGAAGAAATAAATGTTTAAAGGAATAAATGTTTCGTTGTGAAAAGCTGATTTTCCCTTAGAGGGATTAATAAATGATGTCTTCTTCTGAATACTGTAAAAGGGCATTCAAGACAATGAAGTTGAATAAAGCAAAAACACAACACGAGAAACTTAAAACTCACCTTCTTTCTTTTCCATTCCACTGTTTGAAACGCAGCGTTTCCGTCACACTGGGGTCGTCGGAGAACCACAGCTCCTTAGAAAGAGGTGGTCTCATGTATGGAAGGTCTGGCTCATCAGTCACTATCAATACCTGGTCAATAAAAAAAATGTTTCAAAAGACATTAACAAAAGCATTATCACATGACAGAAGCAGTGCACGAGGTAAAAAAAACACAGACTCACCCTGGCACCAGGATCTCTGGCTCGAATAGACCGGGCAGCAGCGAAAGAGGCGGTACCTCCACCGATGAGGAGGTAGGGGGTGTGTGAGGGGATCTTGGAGGAGGCGGGTTCGGAGTCGACACCTGGAGTTTGCATGAGAGCGCGACAGCAGAGAGTGAGGATGAAAGAGAGAGAGAGAGAGAGAAAGAGCAAAAGAGGGAAATGCAAAAAGCAAAAGCAGGAGAGGGAGATAGTCAGTGCATGATCCTGGATGCTCATCAGCACCCGTGACTTACACAAATACACCTGAGTAAATGGAAAAAGAATAAGATGTTTCGTGTGGGGGAGATTAACTATTATCATTATCAAGAACCCAGAAACAATGTCACAAGCAGGGAGAAAAGCTGTAATGAGAAAGAATGTTAAAACAAATAGGAGAAAAAAAAGGTGTTGGAAATTAACATTAACGTTATCGGAGTGGGAAAGAAGTATCTGTGTCGTGACTCGTGTCGTGCCCGCTTCCCCCGCTCCAACCGAAGCTGGACGATGGTCTTACCACTCGGTGCCACAACTTCAGGCTGAGGCGGCTCTGCTGCGGGTGTTTCTGCTGCTGCTGCAAGTTCTGTTAGTATAACCGGAGCATTCACCAGTTAAAAGACAAAATAAACCGTCCGATGTGGAGAAAGTGTACATCACTGGTTCCATGCACAGGTCTGACTGGGCGCTTACCACTCTCCACAACAGGTGCAGGGGGCGGCTCGGTAAGATCAGCTGAGGGCGGCTCGGTAAGATCAGCTGAGGGCGGCTCGGTTAGCTCAGCCAGGGGCGGCTCGGTAAGCTCAGAGGAAGGCGGCTCGGTTAGCTCAACTGGAGGCAGCTCAGTAAGCTCAGCTGGAGGTGGTTCTGTAAGCTCGGCTGGAGGTGGTTCTGTAAGCTCGGCTGGAGGTGGTTCTGTAAGCTCGGCTGAAGACGGTGGCTCAGAAGGGGCTGATGGTTCTGGCAGTATAGTTGCAAAGTTACATGTTGCCCTCTAATGTGCAGCTAATATGTGAAATCTATCTTTAACTGAGCTGTAGGACGGATCGACTCCACAGATTGAGGTCAGATGGAAAAGCAGAGGTGTAAACGGCACCTCGAAGTCTGATATTTCTAATAAAATGACTAAATTTAGATTCTTTCCTCTCATATCTTACCCTCCTCAACTACAGCTGCAGCAGGTGGTTCTGCTGCCTCTTCCGGAGGCGTCTCTACCACTGGCTCATCTGCTGTTGAGGGCAATCCAAAGTATGGGTTAAGATTCTTTACAAGGTTAGTGAAGGTGAAGACCGTCAGGATCCATGCATGTCTTCAGCTTTACCCTGGGAACATTCTGCAGAGCATGCACACCGATACAATAACATCTGGAAGCTGCCCAACTCTTGGTGAACGTCTGGAGAGACGTACATACTGTGTTGACTTAAAATACCAGACAATATAACAGTTATGTTTGAAAGATGTTATTAAAGAGCTGGGACTCTGCATGATTAAAGTCTGGAGGTTACAAATGATCCACTTCGAAGGGTAGCTTCCAGTTATGAACAATATTACACACATTACAGTTTATTACCACATTTTGAGACGATGTTCGACAGGACCCATTTTATATCACAAATATGACAAAAAGGAGCAAACATATTTGTAGAAAATACCAAAAACTCTGTCCCACAAGAACAGAAATGTTTACAGTTCAGAGTGGAGGTGAGTGTGTGTGAGTCTCCAAAGTTTTACTGAATCTATAAAAAGGGTTAATTTATCAGGTTAGAGGACACAAACAAACAAAATTAAACCCAACAGAACACACCGAGCGGGACACATGCATCACTATATACAAGGCATCTCTGGATAGAGACAATACAGCCTCCTGTATGAAACATGTCTTCACCATAATGTATTTTTATTTTAATAATGTCGAACAATTATTTTGAAGAGGAGTGAAAAGCAGGTTGCACTGACGTGACTCTGCCAGCTGGTGTCACCCTTTTCTCTTACGCTTGGTTCAGACATGCAGTTTATACAGGAGGCACGTGTCACATGTGCATGCAGGGGTATAAATAAAGTAAGCACACAACCTGGGGGCGTTTCTGTTGTTTCACTGGGGGCCGCTACTTCAGCATCAGGGGCCGGGGGGCTTGTCTCCTCCGCTGAAGGCGCTGCTTGAGGTTCTGGCTCAGGGACGGCTGAGAGAGATATAAAGCAGGATTATTAGAACATTACCTATGAAATTCAACATTTCTTTCGTGTTAGGATGTGTGTTTTTGTGTGGACCTACTGCTGATTTAACACGATGTGTTGTTTACATGAAAATAAAGAGGAAGTTAAATGGTGCGCTGCAGAGTCAGCTGAAACCTACTCTTTCACCAAATAACCTTTAATTTTGTAGACATGAAACTATTTCAGTCAAAAGAGTGAACCTGCAAATATCACACAGACTCTCCTTGTGCACGGCGTCTTTGTTCGTTGTTATAAAAACATCATGGTTACATTTTATTACCTATTTAGATATTAACAGAGGTGGAGTTTGATCTACTCAAAAACAAGAGAGGAATCACTCACCCTCTGTCACAGGAGCCTCCACAGCTGGAAGAAATAATATGAAACAGCTCAATTTTAAATGATCATAACTGAAAAAAGCATCACATGTATGGCTCTGATAGGAATATCTTTAAAACACAACAGTTTCACTACAAAATGACTCACCGGGAGGCTCTGATTGGATGGTTGTGTCTGATTCTTTTTTGTCTTTATGTTTTCTGGATTCAATTTCATCAATACGTTCCTGATATCTTTGTTTGTCTCCTTTGATCATTCGGTACGCCTGTAAGAACAAAAAGAGAAGAACTGATTCTGCCAGTATATGAACATCTGCAAACACAGCTCACTTGTTGATTGTCAATGCGCGCCCTGCACGTCACAGACAGATGAAGCTCACTCACATATATCCCTCCACCGAGGCAGGCTGTTCCAAACACAAGGGCGTAGATCTGGTTTGGTCCGATTCCCCCCGCCGGCCCGGTGGACATGTGAGCCGCGGGTGCACTTGATGGTATTCTGCCATTGGTTAACGCTGAAAACAATTTGACACGTGACAAAAAAAGTCAAAGCTGCATCAGTTACAGTCCACTAACATTGACAGTGCTCACAAAGTATGACTGCAAAAAGACAGTTTTTTTTTTCCATCTGAATGGTGGAGTAAAACACATAATGGTTGGAGATGCACTCAAATCTTTTGTGCTTACTTAGGTGCAGCCATCTTCAGTCTTAATGATGCTCAATTAAATGATATATTTCCTGTTTAGTCAATAATACCTCACTTTTATATTTGAGCATGACACGACTATGCTCCACCATTGTTTCTGTAGTTTATAGCAAGTGTAAAGGCACGTTAAAGATCCAGTGTATAGGATTTAGTGGCAGATTGCAAACAGCTGAACTATGGCGACTGCACAGAACGGTTTAAAAAACAGTATTTTGTTTGTCTGCTGCTACTGTAGAAACATGACAGACTCTGTGGATGAGGACCTGCTGCATCTGTAGATATAAAAGGCTTCTAAGAAAAACTATTATTATTCTCAGGTGCTTGTGTATGAACAAAAAAAAAAACATTTTCCTGCCAAAAGATGCTCCTGAATGTTACACGCCGGACCTAAATAAAAACAATAACAGCATGTACCAAGCCATAAACTGCGACTGTGACACAGGTTGATTACAATGTGAAACAAAGTGATTGTTGACTGTTCGGAGTAGATGCTGACAATGATTAGATTTAACACGCTGACACGTAAAAGGTGATACTACATCTCCACATGTCAACAAAATGAAGGATCTGGCACACTTTGGTGTACATGAATGCTTCAGCTTGTTATAATTAGGTTAATTAATAAAGAGCACAGACACACACCATTGGAGTTGTGTTTAGAGGTTTGAGTCCTCATTATGATGACTAACTTTCTCTCCTTTTATCATCATTATACAGTGAAGCAGCCTATTATGCAGGAGGACTCTATTGTACCTGTGTTTCATCCTTTTCAGGGTCACAAGAGACTTTAAATAAAAAACATGATGAGGAAAGAGGCCTATGCAAACATGGTCAGATGTGGTGCAACACTTGTAATAGTGATTTTTATTCACTGGCTTTTATTGTGGCATGCTGCAGGCGACAGCTGCAACCTAATAAAGTGAAACATGCGTTTAACTTATTATTACCATCTGCTGGTTAGCACAGTTAGCAGCCAAACGAAGGTCAGCACACTCAAACCGAGCCGGCTGAAGTTATCCTGTCATCCCTGACAACATGTCTACATGCATTACCACGCTTTCTCACATGCGTGCTTGAACTGAGGCCGGCTAACAAAGCTTTGCAGCAAGTTACCGTAACTCTTGACTCACCTGTCCTCCTCACATTCTGCCGGCACACAGTGGATGAAGCTCTGGCGAGAGGCGCAAGCTTTTTCCACACGGTCCTACATTTCAGCATTGTGGCTCAGCTCCGCCGTTAACGGTTTCCCAACCCGGTTAACTAGCCGACTTGTCGGACAGGAAGACTCGCTAGTTAACTAGTTACAAACCAAGTCAACCTACTGACAGCTAGCAGACAGCGGGCAGCACTGAGACACACGCCAAGGCCAGAGACAGGTCATACGTTTCAGGAGGATCATGGGTACATTTTAGAGACTCTTTGAAGGCGGGAGATTGGCCGCCGGCAGGAAACTGTAAAACGGCTTTGGAGCCAAGATGGCGGCCGTTAAATCAGCGCTTAATGTCAGTTCTGTGACGTTTTAAACGACTAAAACGTTGTTGTTGTGTTGTTATTTCTGTTACAGCATTTTGATATCCAAATATACGTATTTAAATGTAACCTTTATTTTAGATTTAAGCCGTGTTAATGCTGTTTCACGACGTCGCAGCTGTGTTTAAACTCTTTCCTTCAAGACTCTTTGGTAACTGCCGTTAAGCCTGGGTGTTTCGGTTTAACGAGCGACCGTGTTAACTGGCGACCGAACGCGGGTGCGTGGTTGTCGTAGTTACGAAGAGAATACGTAGCTGTCAAACAAGACAGGAATCAAACAAATACGTCTTTGTTCATATGTAATGCTAATAAAAATAAATAAATAAACAAATTGAAGTGAAGCGATGACAGATACGTATCTTCCTGTTTTTAACAACTGTCGTAACCACGAGATTCAGTTGTCCGTCGCCAGTCAACAGGGTCGCTCGTTGAACCGTAACACCGGTTCTTGTTCTTGAGATTTGTACGGATTTAAATGAGGCCACTGCTGCCCTCAACAGTTTACTTAACACAAAGTGAAAAGTTTCCCAGTTGTTGTGACAAGAATAAAATAACATGAAAGGCAACAGAAGAATCGTCCATAATAACAGAGGTGAGAAGATTGTGTAAATAAAGTATGACATACAAAACACATGACGACATAATAATATTAATAATGCACGGATATATAGATCCAAGAACACACGAGGTGAAACTAGAACCAAAACAAAATATTTCAAATTATTTACAACATGCATTAAAACTAAATGAAGACATTATTAATATAATGCACTGTAATGTTATGTAAATGTAGGCTCGTGCATGCGGGTGTGTCGTGAATTATACAAATCTTTATTTGGTTTTCACTGAGTCATGGTTTCTGAATATGAAATTTGCCTAGTGATAACAGATAACATCATAAACTAGATACTTGTGTCGCCCTCTGGTGGTTTCTCCACCTATAAAAAAGAAGAAGCAAAACAGATGAGAGTCTGTTTATTATTTATTGACTGCAATCAGAATGCCAAATTTGAAAGTCCATAGGGTTGTCTCCTGCAGTGTTTATCCATCGACAGTTAATTATTCATGATAGGAAATCTTTTTTTCAGTTAGACGATGAGGTAGTTCCTCTCAGAGAGGAAATCCAAAACCGTGATTATGAGATGTGGATGATTGCATGTGTGTACGTGTTTGTTACTGGCAGGAGAAGTTAAACTCAACTTCTCTTGCAGGATTAAAGATAATTTTATGACGAACAAGCCTGCGTGTTGTTGTGTTTGATCGAGGGACTGATAATCAAGATAAACAACGCCCTCCCACAGCTACAAACAAAATTGCCTTATTATTGCACTACCACAACTATATCAATACTTTTACGACTATCAATTGTATTTTATGTTTATTCTATTTAAATGGATTGCATGCTATATTTGTAGTCTGCAGTGCCTGTTCTTGGATGAGCCTGGACACAAATACACAAAACTTAATCAGAAAAAAAACAGCAGAAAATATAAACAATGATTTGATATAATGAAATCAGCTCTTTATTTTTAACCTGGATCATCCATATATTGATCCCCTGAGCAGAACAGGGTGATTTATGATAGAATATCTTACAGATGCATCCTGATCCAGACACCCTGACCATGTAGGAGCCTGTTTATCGATACTCGTAAGCTGAAAAAAAAAAAAAAAAGATCACAAATATGGCAGTGCAGGGATTGGCGCAAAAAATTTAATCTCATGGTTATAGATCATCTTAAGAGGCGTGACTGTTGTAGAAGCTGCTTGTGACTAAGAAGTTACATAAGGGCTTAAATGTGAAAAGTTCATGGAATGCATAAAAATATTTGCAGCATAAAACAGCACACAGTCTCCAAAGAGTTTAAATGTATGTATGTGTTTGCTTTGGATTTAAAGTAAGACTCTGAAAACCTGGTCATCATTTACATGATTAACTTTTGGCAAGAAAAGCCAGGTCAGAGAAGTTGTAGTATTTTTCCTATTATTATTAATATTATATCTGCATCAGTGGTTCAAGCATCAGACGTCTCTGAAAAACACTTCTGTTCAGAAACCACGTTTGACCAACAAACAACATAACATAACATGAACTTCAATATAACCACATGTGACTCAGCTGCTGTTATGTCAGCAATGCAAACCTGCTGATAATGTGTAGTATTTGTTCTCTTCTAAAAAAAAACCCTCAGGCAAACTGCTCCATCCACTTGTCTAAAGCATTTGAGAAAACAAACACATAATTCTCCCCTCCTCTCTCTCTCTCTCTCGCTCTCTCTCTTTCTGTCACTGTGATCAATTTCTTGACTTCCTCCTTTTGGAGTGGCTCGGCTGAATACCAGAACACAGGATATGCTTCACACTGCTCTCAGTTTCACAGCAGCAGCAGCAGCAGCCGCAGCAGCAGCCGTGAGGACGACACACTCTGCAGTCAAGATGAGTGCTGGGGATGTGGTCTGCACCGGCTGGCTCATTAAATCCCCTCCGGAGAAGAAACTAAAGAGATTTGTGAGTAGGAGTACACACCGGACGGCTTGTTTATGTCCTCTGGCAGCAGTAGGAATGCCAGGTTGTGCTGCTGAGGCTTGTGTATGTGTGTGTATGCGTGTGTTATGATGTGTAATGATGATTTAGAAACATACTGTGTGGTTCTGTTAAACAGATCTGTCATTCAGTCTTCATCATTTCTATAATAACCCCTCACTTTACTGCTTTAGGCGTGTGGGCGCACTTCATAGTTGTAACAACAGTGGATTAAGTGGATTAAGCATACAGCCTTCACTGTTTTGTAGTTGTTAGGGTCATGTGATAACGTCGGGCTGACCACTCTGCTTCTGCTGCTCTGTCTCTGTGTGTTTGTGTGTATTGTGAAACATGGGAAGTAATGTCAGAGGCAGTCAGACACTTCAGACCTAAGTGGCAAGCAGAAATAGTCCAGCTTCATGATGGCTGTTTGCACTTCCTCTGTACGAATGGAGGAGGACGAGGAGGACGAGGAGGAGGAGGAGGGAGATTTGTCAATATCAGTGCAGGGAAAGAGTGGGTGGAGGTGTGCATGTGAGTTGATGGGGTTCTGGGCGGGAAATAGAAACTTATTTTAGCCCACTATGCAAATGCTGTTGATGCAAAAAAACTAAGTAAATAGATGTGTTTTTTTTTTGAAGGGCAGGCACGCTATCTGGCTTATTATTCAAATGTGAAAGTACAGACACACAAACCATTATGGAAATTAAGACTATCTTGTTCGAATGTGTCACTCTGTGTGTGGTGTTATGAAATGTGCAGTGCAGGTGTTTGTTTAGTTGCTGAATTTGGCTCGAAATAACTTACAGTAACAGTTCAGACCAGATCATTTGTCTTAGTTTCTGTCAACATTGCATTTCCACTTTCTGCCATGATAAATGCTACATTTAGTTAAATGTCCGACATGTGACTGTTATATATTTTATTATAAAAGCCACTGATTTTTAATAGAATTACATAAAAATATAAATCCACTCCCCAAGGTTACACAAGAAAATGAAAAAGAAATGAAGAGAAATTGATAAAATGCTTTGTATTAACTCATGCTTCAGCGTTGCACAACATTGACATGTCACAGCAGGAATAACACAGGTGTAGAGGATAAGATTAACAACGGCCGGGTCTCATTTAGCTGCTTCGGTTTCAGGATCCTGGTTCTGCGATAGTGTGGGACACTTGACGAGACTCAAGGTCAAATTAGCAGCATTTTGCAGAGGTTTTAAACCACGTTTTTTTTTTGTGATTCTCTAGTTGGATGTATTCTTATTTTAAGCATGCATGTTGTCCATGTGTAGAAACATAACATTTAATCTGAAGCTTGCACGATTAGATTAAATGTCCACTTTACTGAAAGCTGTCAAACTTTATTTTCTACATTAATCTACTTCGATTAGATGCACAGTGATATACAAAGCAACTTATTTTAATGTAGCTCTCCATATTCAAGAGATCTATAGGATCAAATTGCCATCTGTCTAGTTGCAGTTTCCTCCTAAATGTGTTATTGGCAGTCAGTGTGGTGTGTCTAACCATTTCCTGGTATAAACATACAAACTACTTGAAAAGAAAAAAACTTAACTTGAGCAGAAGGACACTACCCACATGCAAAAAAATGTTTTCATACCACAGAAACGTCAGAAGAGGCTTCACTATGACAGTGCACACAAAGCCACAAAACCAAGTGTGAACACGATACCAACATCTTTCGTGTTTGGTTCTTGTTCAGTATTTTAAATCATTACTATATTTAACATATGAAATATGACACCTACGTGACTGGGTTGACTCCGTAGTGAGGGCCCAGATATTGCCTTTTGGCGTTATAAATACAGTTTCAGTATTAAGTTTTCAGTAAAAAGCAGTGACCAAATACTGTATAAATACCTCTTACGTTCTGTTAGACATTTTCTTCTAAATACAGTGAACTTCCTCTTCTCTCTACTTCTGGGAAATTTGAGTACAGGTTCCGCTTACTGACCATATCAAAAGCAAAACGTTGCTAAGTTAGCTGTTGTGAGCAGGAGATGTGATTTAATTCCCATGACTGGTGATGACTAATGAAATGGTGCTGGAGGGGAAGAAAAGGGAGACGTTACTTGTGCAGTACTGTGAATAAGTAACTTAAAAGTAACTGTTACTTTCTCCTGCAGGCGTGGAGGAAACGATGGTTTGTTCTTCGGCGAGGTCGCATGAGCGGTAATCCAGATGTGCTGGAGTACTATCAGAGCAAGAACTCCAAAAAGCCAATCCGCATCATCGACCTGAAGGAGTGTGAGGTCGAAATGCTGAACGGGCAACTCAGGATAAAGCGAGACTTCCACGGGAAGCACCTCTTTGTGGTGAAGACGTCGTCTCGTGTTTTTTACCTGGTGGCCAAAACTGAGGAAGAGATGAACAGCTGGATCAGCAGTATCAGTCAGATTTGTCAGTTTGGGAGCCTGGAGGATGCAGGTAAACACACAGAAAGATTGAAACCTGTTCAGTTTGAAATGCAGTCGTGTTAAAGCAAGACTTTAAAATACACATGTCTCTCTGAGAATCATAAAAACAAATGCGGTGAAAACAGAAGGTAACCTGTTCATTGCTGATCCAGAAGAAATTGGTGTCACTCAGCCCCCATGCAGGAAGTGGCGAACTGAAAATCAAACTTCAGAATGAGGTCAAAACGAACATCTTAAAGTCCTCAAACTTCAGATTGTTACACCTGTGTGCACCAGTGTTAAGAATCATTTTCAATGAAGTCTTGTAGTGTGGAAAACACCTGAGGGGAAATTTTAAAGTAAATTGCGCTCTCTCTCTGACTGATCCATGCTGATGGTTGGAGTGTTAAACATCAAAAACACTTGAATCTGCTGAAATAAAGGGGAAAAAAAAGGTTTTAGGCACATGAATATTTTTTTTATAACTGAGCCAAACCCACACTTTTTCTTATCCTACCATTGTGGTTACAACCACCTGATTCAAATCATATCTGGTCTTCAACAACAACAACAACAACCTGTAAATGTGTTTAACCTACAGTTCTCCACACAACTCTTCGAGACAAAAGACACAGGCCTCATATTTGATCATAAATCAGACTGTAGTCCATGTGCAGAAGACGTTTCCAACAGTTCAAAATGTTGTTGTCGCTTCCAACGTTGCAGCTGTGTTAAAGGAGATAACAGCAGATCAACAGGGAGCTGGGAAGCTGAGGTCACATTCAAATTACCAGATAAATAATTAGAGTTCTTAGTATCACTTGTGCGAATGTGCTTTGGTGCTACACAGAATGAAATGTTATCTTTTTAGTGTTTAAAAAAAAAAAAATATATATATATATCAGTCCTGCTTTTACTGCCTGTGACCGCTGCCTCTGAGGAGACATGTCTGTTGGAATACTGTCGTCTGTGTGAAGGAGATAGAGCAACGGCATAAATTTGCTGATATGCTGCCCAGCATGTTACAGTAAATGACATTGTACCCTCAGAAAAACACACAGGAAACCAATTATAATGCAAAGTATATATATATATATAAAATTTCCACATACAGATTGGTTAGTGTTTGTTTAGACTTTCAGAATAAAGTTACATAGCTTCAGTTAAGTATTTTCTGACATTTTCTTTAGACATCCTGCCTGGATCCCTAAAGAGTTCTTTGCAACGGTACCTCATAACTTTTGCAAAGGAATTTAAAAGGTTGTTCTGCGCCGACAGACATCTTTTAAGGGTAGCAAATGTTTCATGGGAGGATGCAAAGACTTTTGGATATTTTTCCCCCACATGGTTCTGCAGGGAAAGCCTCGACTCTGTGGCCTTGAGTGAAATGGAATGAGACAAATTTCTGAACAAGGGCCAGTCTGACTAAAAGATTGAAGAATATATAAACAAAAGAGGGAACAGGGCTCACATGTGTCTACTTTCAATGTGCCTGTAAAAAAAAAAAAAAAATACCCTTCCCTTTTTTTAAATTCAGTGGCTCTGTTAGTTGTAAATAGAAGTACAGGCCAGGAGGAACCTGTTTGCACGCTTTAGTTAGCCTTTTGAGTCAATGATGGAAGTTTTCATATATCTCCATGCTGCTTGCAACATTTCTGAAATGCCATGTGATTTGTCCTATCTGCTTGTTCTCAACAGAGAGCTCAGAAGAAGGCTTTCCCCACACCCCCACCTCCCTTCAGCCATCTCCTGACAGCTCTGACCGAGCATCTGTATCAAGCCAACTGGATTCCAGTCATTCACTGGACTACCTTTTTCTCTCACAGTGTGAGACGGGGAGTGTAAGTAGGTATGTACAATCTGGAAAAAAAACCCTGACACAAGATGAAATGATGCCAATACTTCACGTTTAACTAACTGAATGTCTTCGTTTCTGTTTGCCATATTCGTAGACATAACAGCTTTTCAAACTCTGAGATCTCTTTGGAGCAGAAATCATCAGACGATGCTGCCAAGGATATTATCCCCTCACCCCCCCTTTACACCGATTCCTCTGCATCCTCCATCTCTCATGCGAGCCCAAGCCCATCTCTTTTCCCCCATGGGAGGTTGACTAACCCTCCTTTCAGCGCTCCGTGCACCTCCATGGCTTTACCGACATCGTCTTCCTCTCCACTACGCCACTGTGCCACAAATGTCTTCCAGTTTGACCACGCTGCACTATTTCCCCGGAGGACATCTTTGTCAAGCCTGGACCATTTCATAATAGGTATGTTGTCAATAGGAAAACTCACAGTATGCATAAAACAAAGAGAAAGGGGGCCCAAAGTTAACCATAAACCTGGTGCTCTTATGATGGTGCAGCATACAGATCAATGTTGACATTGTAATGATCGAGAACATAACTAAATGCCTTTTTACAATAATATATAATATAATATATCTTTTTTTAGGAGATGCTGATAATCGATTGATGAGGAGGAGGCAGAGTCTGAATTTGGTAAGAGAATCATCAATGTTAAAGATAAATATAATAAAAATAAAGACTCACGTTCAAGGAATAGTTTGACATTTCTGTAAAAACCTATTCACTTTTTTCTCAAGAGTTAGATGAGGAGGTTGGATACGTAAATATGAAACTATAGCTTGGTTATCTTAACTTAGCACAAAGACTGGACACAGTGTATCCAATCTGTTTCTAAAACTGAGATGGTTCGCTTAGTCAACATACTTGAGGTTTTCACTGCTTTTCTGCCAATCTCATGGTGAAAATGGTTAAGATTAGACTTCAGGGCAGGAAATAGGTCAAGAAATAGTCTGGCACATAACCCCCCACAACTTTTCAAGATGAAAACGAGATACAACATGTTAGTTAGTGAACTCTAGAGGTGCTGGTAAGGCAGATTAGATAGAACAAAGCAAGTCTAGCTGCTTCCCCCAGTCTTTGTGCTAAGCTAAGCTAACCGGCTGTTTGCTGTAGCTTTATATTTAATGTAAATATATGAGAGGTATCAATCTTCTTTAGTAACCCATGTGGTAGTGTAGTGATCAGAATGATCTGAAAGTTCTACATGCACTGACTTCAACCAATGTTCCAGCTAAATGACTAAAGGGTGCACTTGTCTGATCTCATGATGCTTTGTCTTTTAACAGCCTTGTCTAAGCACCATACGGGTTCAAAGCTACGAGGATGAGTCATATGTCCCCATGGCTTCCCCTTCTCCTTCTGTTACCGCCACTGAATGTGATGGTTACCTCCCCATGAGCCCGAGAACATTCAGTTTCCTCAATTCAAGCAGCAATGCTGAGTCCTCACCGACTCTCAGTCAACTAGTATGTCAACCTGGAAATTTTGCGCCGCCACCAATTCACCGGCATCTAAAGCCTCGCTTGAGGAGAGGTGAGAGACATCACTGAGCTTTTATTTCTAATCAACCAATCAACTATGTGACAGGAGATCCTCACGATGTCCGTCTTTGTACATTATCACATACAGGCTTACAGTAGTTGATCATTTGCATCGTTTGCTGATACATATTTGTAAATGTCAGTGCATGATTCATGCAGATATCAGATGAACAGTGACCTTTACTGTGTCTGACCCCGCTCGATAACTTTGACCTTTCACAGCTCGACCACCACCTCTTGACTTGAGAGGCCTCTCTACAATCACAGAATGTCCCACTCATCTACCTTTGAGCAGAGCAATGACTGAATTATGGTGAGAGAGAAAGAGAAGTCACTGTCTTTGCATTACATCTTTATCTACAGTACCTAAACATGGTGATAAAATCAACACGTATGGGGCCAAATCCTTATTTTAGACCTATAGACATATAGATGTCATTTTATTTTGTTCAAATCAAAATGTTAATCTTTTTACAAACATTAATGATGTCAAAAAAACATCAACAGCATCAAAACAATATCAACAACTTAGATTTAGATGTCAAGTGAACTTTAAAATATGTAATCTATCCACTGTCATGTGTTCTGGTGTCATTACACTGTTCACCATGGTTAGAAAATTAAACATCCTCAGCTTGTTTCTATTTTTAAAAGTTGGTTGTTAATCTCCTATTAATAATCCTTTTTTTTGTTGTTTTTATTGTGTTTTTGCAGCTTTCCACTGAACTGTTTACCTGAAAGAATACTTGAGAACGGAGGCAATTCAAGAAACGAAGACACAAACTGCACACCAATGGTACACTTTCTATTCGCCGTGGTGAAAACACATGCGTTTTTTTAATAATGCTGTTGCTTTTCTCTCTGTCAGAGACTGAAAGTCTGTGTTGGCTGTGCATTTTTTATTTTTTTTATAGATTTAGAGTGACATCAGTTCACTTTCAGTTTTTCAGAAAACTGAAACATCAATTCATCAACTAGGATTTGATGACATAAAGAGAACTGAGATTTAATTTCCTCTCTCTTTAGTTAAAGATCAAGACATTACTGATAATAACTGATCAGTGGAAATAGCTCTAATGGGACACACACACAATGTAAATTCATGTGTGATCATATTGTGATTGTGATTATATTGCAGTGTTTGGACAAATCCACTGTGCAATTTCCATCATGTGGACAGAAATTCTTAACTTACTTGTGACTTTAATCTCAACTGTACGTAGCCAAAACATTTTCGGTCAGTCTACTAGTTTTTTGTTTTATGAAGTGGTCATATGTGAGTGTAAAAATGTGTTCTTATCGCCACACCACTAAGAATGTGGGTGTGACGGCGCCTTTCAAAAATATTCTGCTCAGCAAATTGTAATCCCAGTGGGGACCTTCCAGGGTGTGATGTTGTCGAGAGCTGTTCCAGGAAACATCGCATTTTATTAATTGTTTTTCCTGGAATACAGTTTGAAGAAAAGCATATTAGTCATCTACCGGTCAGCTGCTCTAGAAATAAATGCTGACAGGCATCAAGTGTGCTGCACTCTAAACAGAGTGGCTTCCTATGGAAATGAAGAGCTTAAAACCACCTTCTTATTTTATCAGTTATTTATTAATAGTGCAGAAAGTAAGTATCATTTCAACTTGAAACAGTAATCACTCAGAATCTATTTCTTTCTCTGGCAGGAGTCAAGGCAGGTCTGTCTCACCCTCGATGGAGCGGTTCAAACCTGGGCGAGGAGATCAAATCTTGATTATTTGTCACTGGATTTCAATTCGGCATCACAGTCTCCTGTGCAGAAGGTATGTTTTGGTCAAATGGATAAATGACACAGTCTTCAGATCAAAATTCAGACTGCACTGTTTTACAGCTGTGGAATCTAAAGAAGCTTTGGATGTTGCAATAGTATTCTGGGAAACAAGTCAAATCAAGGAATTTTTTTTTACTTCAGCCCTCAGTTCAGCCAGCCCACACTCAGCAGTATATCAGTACAATCACTACCTACTGACCCTTATTATTCCTATTCAAATGACCAAATCAGTGCTCACTCCAGGAGTAAAAAACATGTGCCGATATAAAAAGACTTGTTATATGTTGTGATATCTTAAAGAGTTGATGCAAAACTTTACTGTTACTGAACCCAGTGATTTCTACACTAAGGACCACAAATCTTTTAAATACATTCAGTGCAACATGATTGTTAATTTTAGATGTTGCTTTCTTCTCCTCATCCCTCCCTCTCTATGTTTAGCAGAAGCCCTTCCTGTCCGATGACCACAAAGTGGATTATGTGCAGGTGGATGAGAAGAAGACTCAGGCGCTGCTAAACACCAAAATGGAGTGGACAGACGTGCGGCAGTCAAAAACATAAATGGGAAATATGTGATGACAAAAATCAGGAACACTTGGTTTCAAGAAGACCAAAAATAACACCAGCAAGGAGGCCATACATGAAGAGGACCAAAAACTATTTAAAAGCACTTTGAAAAACAGTATTAAAAGTAAAAGCACAAGAGTGAGTAAGCAGTTGCTTGTTTGCAGGGTGGAAACACAAAATTGCACTGTAAAAACTTAATTAACTTTGAGTATATCTGCACTGTAAATAACACCAGATTGTGCACTCTATCACAATAATTTTTACTGTAGCATAACGTTTTACCAAATTTTAAAAAGGGCATCATGTTGCTTTGTTGTAAAAAAAAAAATCTACGAGACATGCTGTAAATGTATGTAAAATAATCGTGACCTGTAAAGAAGGCAAATATTTTCATGATAAAATGTTCTTTTTTAAAATATTTCTCTCCCTCATTATGTATCATGACCCAAAATGTTCCATCCTGAGCTTTCTCTTTCTCCTGAAGTCGAAGCGAACTGCTCCTTCTATGACCTTCATATTGAAGATGTTGTGATTGCAGCAAATTATGAACATTATTTCCTGTACATCCCCAAAAATGTTATCTTTGGTTACACAGACACAACTAAATATTACATCCATGAGTCAAATTTTATTAGAAGCAAACCATCATTGTCTGTTTTCATAAACAGTGTTAAACATAATTAAATCATTTTCTCCTCTTTAAACAAAAAGGCTGTTGGAGTAGTTAACAGATCCTTTTCTATACATTTTCTCGCCCATTTCCTTCTTACATCTGATGTCTATTTTTTAATTTATTGTGTTTTGTTTATTTATATAATTATATTATGTCTTTTGTCTCGTGTTTGTCTTCCCCTGTGGCATGTTCTCATGTTTATGCCCTGATGAGTATAAATAAAGTTTATATTAAATAAAATAAAAAAAACTCTTCTTAATTGGTGACTATGTGGAGAAATGTGTAAACCAAAATCATTTATCTAGATAAATAGACATATTTATTTTATAATCTTGTGGGAACAAGTTATTATCTATTGTGCACAAGTTATTAACCTGTGGGCAGCGCCGGTCCTGGCCACATTTGCGCCTCGGGCGTTCGTGCGCCCCCCACGGAGAATGCGCCCTGGGCGGCCGCCCACATTGCCCATAGCTAGGACCGGCCCTGGACTAAAATATGACGAACAAAAATGATTTGTGAAAGACTAAAAGTGACTAAGACTAAGAATGAACTTTGACACAAGACTAAGACTAAATTGAAAAATGGGTGACAAAATTAATTACGGGTTCAAACTGTTTTTCACCAGTTTTCAGTCCAGGGCTTTGTGGGTGGCTCGATGACACACTGAGGCCACCCTGAGCATATGAGCTACTGCGACAAGTGGATTTCCCAGATGTGGGATCATTCAAGTCCATCATATGTTATCTTATCTGACACCTAATTTCATAAACTTGCTGATATTCAGGAAACCCCAAATATGTTCATGCTAAAAAAATCTGGATGTTTAACAGAGGTATCAAACACTATAGCCTTAATTTACTGTTGTTTTTCATTCATCAGAACTTGAATATAAAAATAATAAATATAAATATATTATATATAATATAAAAAAAATGAATATTTTAAGACAGAAATATTTTTTTTAATTTTATTTTATGTGTATTTTTTCAGAATTTAAAATCTGTGGAGAAACGGAAGCTCTCGGAGGAAACCACAGCGACACTGTGACCTTACTGTTGTTGCAAGGCCACAGTGAAGTGTTGCATCACATCCAGGTTGATGTTACTCTGGGGGAGTTTTTTTTTGTTCATTTGAATGTGGAGAAACCGAAGCACTCGGAGAAAACCACTGTGGGCATGTGTGAACAGTGAACACTAAAGTATGAGGGGCCGTCAGGGACATTATTCAGAAATACCTCTCACACACACTACTGAAATATTACGCTCTTACACACACTAGTGAAACGCTCTCACACACACTAGTGAAATGCTCTCACACACACTACTGAAATTCTCTCACACACACTACTGAAATATTACGCTCTTACACACACTAGTGAAATGCTCTCACACACACTAGTGAAATGCTCTCACACACACTACTGAAACGCTCTCACACACACTACTGAAATGCTCTCACACACACTACTGAGATTTCAGTGTAACCGGAAGGCATTTCAGTGAAACCGGAAGGCATTTCACTTAAACCGGAAGGCATTTCAGTGTAACCGGAAGGCATTTCACTTAAACCGGAAGGCGGGTTGTAAGAGGGAGCGCAGCATCGTTGGGTTGCAGATGTCGCGCCAGGAGGAGCTTTCCGGTGGACTTACAGAAGCTGCCGCGCTACTCAACAACATTTTGTCATCAGCGGAGACAATTCGAACATTATCTAATGCAACAGCGAGCAGGCAACAGTGCCACGCCCCCTTGAGTGCCTCGCCAACGGGGGGGGGCGCTCGTGCGCCCCTCACGGAGACTGCGCCCTGGGCGGTTGCCCACATTGCCCATAGCTAAGACCGGCTCTGCCTGTGGGAACAACTTATTATCTTGTGGGAACAAGTTATTATCTACTGCGTATAAGTTATTATAATGTGGGAACAAGTTATTATCTTGTGGGAACAAGTTATTATCTATTGCACACAAGATATTAACCTGTGGGAACAACTTATTATCTTGTGGGAACAAGTTATTACCTGATGCGTACAAGTTATTATAATGTGGGAACAAGTTATTACCTGATGCGTACAAGTTATTATAATGTGGGAACAAGTTATTATCTACTGCGTGCAAGTTATTATAATGTAGGAACAAGTTATTATCTATTGCACACAAGTTATTAACCTGTGGGAACAAGTTATTATCTTGTTGGAACAAGTTATTATCTACTGCGTGCAAGTTATTATCATGTGGGAACAAGTTATTATCTATTTCACACAAGTTATTGACCTGTGGGAACAAGTTATTATCTTGTGGGAACAAGTTATTATCTTGTGGGAACAAGTTATTATCTACTGCGTGCAAGTTATTATAATGTGGGAACAAGTTATTATCTATTTCACACAAGTTATTAACCTGTGGGAACAACTTATTACCTAATATAATATAATATATTTTATTTTGTGCCAACAATACTATTTAGAAAAATGTAAACATAAAATAATAAATACATATAAATAATAGCATGGTTGCAATTTATTAAACATGCACGTGTGTGTTTTGTATCATTATTATTTTTTTCTTTATTTTCTGCTGCTGCTGTTGTGACTGTGATCGCGTTATGAAACAGTTATAGACAGTGTATATATAAATAAATAAATAAATCTTATTATCCGTCCACGTTTCAAACACACGCGTACACACATGTTGCGTCACTAGCATGCGCCGCGCGCGCAGAGTCACGAGAGAGGAGATTTGGGGAGATTTACCTGGAGAGAGGAAGTGATCATCAAACCAGGCGCTGGCTTTATTGTGTGTGAGCATCTCGAGTAAGATGGACACGCGTGGCCTGACTACAGTGTAGCTGCTGCGCGTATTTATACACATTCACTGCGCGCGGTGTAACGTTACCGTGCACCGTCAGACTCACGTTACAGCCTCCACAGACACGCGCTGGTGAGCGGTGCTTAACGTTAAAGAGGAGGAGGGGGGCTAACGTAAGCTAACGTTAGCTGGAGACAAATGAATCCGGTCCAAGCTGCTCCAGGACCCGGGTCGACCACAACACAGCGACCCTGAAGTTAGCAGAAACAATGCGCTGAGAGGAGGAGGTCGAGAAACCAGCTGTTTAGTTGGTAAGTTTGTTTACTTCGTGACTCGTTTAGCTCCATCGTTTGAACACGCTCATGTGGTTTAACGTGAAAACTATGGGCTGGGACTAAAGCTGCGCCTGTTGGAGGTCTGCTGTCCGTGAATTCAACGTTAACCGACCGTCTGTTGTCTCTGCTAAGGCTCCTTTAAAGTGTTTTTGTCACACCTACCACCACCACCACCACTCACAGCTGGACCACAGCTACACCTATAGACTGTTGCTGTATCAACAGGGCTTTGGTTATCAGTCAGATTTAGAGGTAACTATAATATAATAGCAGCATAAAACACATTAAACATACATCAAAATGTTAAAGCTGGATTAGATTATACTTTATTTATCCCACAATGGGGAAATTCACTCGTTACAGCTGCAGAAAATGTGAAACATGCACTATAGAAGTAAAATAAAAACACAACAAACAGTCTACACAATAAACAAGAAACAAATGTACAGATGTGCAAAACGATTACTAAGGTAAAGCGGCCATGATATAAGTAATATTGCACATGGTAAGTAATAGAGATGATCTGAATTGAATTAAATATGTGTTAAATATAAATGCAAGGATAGTTTTAGTACTTGTTTTTCTCTGGCATGCATGTAAGTTTACACATGCATGACTAACGAGGCTGTGTTTATTGATTTCATTTGGCTTCATTCTCTCACAACACAAGACACTGTTTGCAAGACATGTTTTATCATGCAAGACATTAGCGTAGGATGTCATCTCCAGTACAAATATGTGCAAAAAGGATATAGATTATTCTCCTCTGTGCTTGTTCCCTTCTTCACAGTTTGTGTTCAAGATCAATAACTCTTTAGAAACAAACAACAGCCAAACAACTAAAAGAAAAACAAAACAAAACTGTGCAACATAGTGTACATAGACATCGAGAGGATGCGTGACATATTTATATATAATTATACACAGCAAAAAACACAAATATCCAATTCAAAGACGATAGATTCAGTATGAGTTTGGGACATGTATGAGCAAAAATAAACAGAATTCAACTAGAAAAAAATAAAATGTTGTAATTAATGCATTTTATTGTGAAGTTAATGAGTTGCACCACTTGCCTGTAGTTAACCAGAGTCAAGCTAGTGAAGCCACAATAATATTACACAAACATTCTTATATTCACATAGAACAATGGTTCAAATGATTTAACATGGACCAAATCTACTTATATCTAAGTTGTCTAAGCTGTGTGACATGATCAGATATATGTTGTGATGATAGAGTTTTATATTACGCTCTGTTGTGTATTTTACACTCTATTTTCTGTGGCCTTGCATCACACACAGTTGCATGTCACTGATGCAGGCTACAGGCAGGAAGTTTGCATAAACAAACATGGTTGAGAGTGAACGTGACACAGAGGGGGGAACATGGTTTGGGTATGAAAAGTCCAAACACAGACCAGAAAATCTTAACAATACTTTGCAAATTATGCTGCAGACCGGTCCTCACAGCAAGCTCACACACAACCGACCTCATTTATCACCTAGAGAGAGTCTACAGAGGGTATTTTGGCTGAACACGGCATTTAGGAAATTATCATGAAGATTGAAGGAGATAATGACTGATGTTGCAATTTACATCTGCAAAAAAAAAAAAAGAATCTTGGGAAATAGTGTTACACACAGCTGCAGACAACTTGAATATAATATGTCACTAACAAAACAAGACAGAGGTAAGACACAATAATAAATTACATACAACAGAAAAATTTAATCACAAAAAAAACATGTTGTTGTGACAAAGCGTTATCTGGTTATGAAATAACCTATATTTGGATATGAGATGACACACCCCTAGTTAACAACAAACATGCAGCAAGATAACACAAAGCAGGCCATAACACACCCTGTGTGAAGATATAACATTGAGATATACGGTAACAGATCAGTATGTGAATACGACATTGAGAAAACCACAGAGCCATGAAGTCTGAGCTTGTGCTCCCTTCAGGTGAAATCATCTGTCATGAGCTTAAAAGCGAGGAAAGCCACAACGACAAGCACACGTGGTCAAACTGTAGACGGTGAGTCATTTCAGCAAAGAGAGATGTGACTCTCATCTCCAGTGGTAGTTTTACCTCAGGTTTGTGGGGAGACACATCAGTGATAGAGATGAGTATTAGAAACCTCAGGTTAAAGATGTGCACTGTGTTTGTTTCATATCTATGTGGTCAATTTTAATCGATTGATTTTTGTCTCAACTTTCTCAATACAGGCCCTGTATCAGATGGAGAACAAATGTGCTGTGATCTCATCCGCTGATTTAGAAAGTTCAGCTACTATGTCTTCTGCTGGCCTGCTTCTGTAAAAGCCGTAGCCATGGCTTCTCGCAAGGTAGATAAGCTACCAAGTGACAGCAGGGATTTAGCTTCGGTGTCCGAACACCTATCCCGAAGCAGCCCCGATGACATCACAGAAGAGCTTCAACCGGATACGATGAACGCTGCAGTGAAATCCCAGAAATCCGGACGATTCAGGAGGACCGCCCTGACATTTTTTGGAGTCCGTAAAAGTATCTGTATCTTGCCGAGTTTCTTTGGAGGGAGGAGTAAAAATCCCAACAAGTGGTCTAAGAAAGGGATCACCAAAAGCAGAACGCATGACGGGCTAAGTAAGGTCAGTCATGACGACAATCTGAGAAGTGGGTACATGTCAGCTGCAGATTTTGAGTACCACAGCCAGAGGGACTCTGCTGGAGAGCTCCATAGTAGCTGCCACAATGAATGTAGTCACCCTGCTGCTGCTGACCAGAAATCACTGACTCTCACCCGGCAGAAAAAGGGTTTGAGGGGTCTTTTTCACAGTTTTAAGTATCACAGAAACCATAGAAATGCTGGATTGGATAAAACAGAAATGATTGCAATGACCTCTCCTCATTGCAAGAAAGAGGATCCTGTTGTCCAGGACAACGCCAGCGAGTACGTCACAGAGTGCCTGGGATCTGAGCCTGATGTGCCTGATTTTGCAGATGTTATATGTGATATTTCCATTGGTCCTGAATGTATTGACGCTGATGTGATTGCATTAGAGAAGAGCATTGAGCAAGAAAGCCCAAAGTCTGAGCTCAGTGATCAAATGTGTGACGATCAAATGGAGGAGATGAATTTGGTGTCCGTCGTTTCCAGTGACCTCGAGGAGAGCCGTAGAGGACACAGCGAGCCTTGTCTGAAGCTTCAGACCATGTCCGAGCCTATATTGAAGTCAGAAACACCTGCTGGCTCATCGGATCAGCTGAACCTGATTTTTGGAGACGTTGCATCATTAAAGAGCTTTGATTCACTTACTGGCTGTGGGGACATCATCGCAGATCAAGAGGATGACAGCATCACAGAGAGCACAGTTTCTGGAGAAAGGAGCCGTAACGGGGGAAAGAGGGCTTCTTGTTATCTGACCTATCAGGGCGGCGGTGAAGAAATGGCCTCGCCAGAAGATTTGGATGAGGAGGAGTGTCTTCATGACATGTGGAGAAATAATGCGTCAGAGGAAATTTGCTATTCTTGCAACCAAGAACACACTGATTTAACTGCTGACCTGACAAGTTCTCACAACATGGACTTAGTGAACAGTAACAGTGCACAGCAAGCTAGTGGCATGGACACTTCTTCAATTGCTGATGTGTTAACTCCTCAAAGTGAGCATCAGGAGTCAGTTCCAAATAGTGACGAGGGCTACTATGATTCAACTACCCCGGGGCCAGAAGAAGGACAAGAAAAAGCTGATAGACTGACGACAGATAGATTGCCTCGGGACAGTTACAGCGGCGATGCCCTCTATGAGCTTTTTGCACCTGACGAGAGCCTCATCAGTCCACATTATGAAAACAAATCAAAGCTGCCCAGTTCAAATCAGTGCGAGTATTTAAGTGAGCCAGTCAGCGTGGTAGATTCCAGCTTTGTTCCGGGAATGAATCGATTACAAATACGCGCTGAACTGTACGAAGATTTTCTAGAGAGGCCGAGCGTGTGCAGTAAATCCTCTGAGTCAGCACAAAATGTGGCTGGTCGGCAGGAAATCAGCCCAAATAAAAACTGTAACTTGAATTCAAAACCACAAGCGTCAGTCAACAAGAACAATACAGAACCGGACATATTTGATGAAAAGGAAAGAATGCTGGCTTCCCCTGAACAGAGAACAAAATCCATAAATTCTGATTTGGAGAAAAGGCACAGCAGCATATCATTCGGCAGCACGTCCGACCCAGATTTTGAAACATTTTGTGAACCCAAAGAGCAACATCTTGAGGAGAACAAACCGGTGGCTTTACCGTACAGAAATATCAACTCTCAGTCTCCAGATTGTAGCCACGATCTGGACGACGGACAAACTGTGAGTTTCTCTCAAGCACTTGTGGACTACACAAAACACTCTCAGATGCTGAGTAACTTGCAAAACAATGCAGTTGACTTGGAGTCAAACTCTGCCTTCACTCCAAACATGCAGGCCTTACCTACCATAGTGACATTCGATGTCGTGGACATGCATAACGAGGGCGAATATGACGAGCAGATCCACATGGAACTGGAGGAGGACATTACATCACCCTATCAGGAATTTGAAGAAAGCTACTTACAAAAGGACGCATTCGCTGAGTGTGACTATCAAATGTTAGACCTGTATGAACAGAACCTGATCAGTAATACATGGGCAATTGCCAGTCTCCCACGGCACCTAGGCCTTACAAGAGTGAGTCAGTCCATGCCTAATCCATTGTCTCTAGACAGGAGAAGTAGATCTCTAGACAGAGAAAGCCTTGAGTTGAAGATGCCTGACACATATAGAGAGAACAGAGCTGCTATCGTTTCGTGTCCTCAGTCTGAAAAGGACCCTGAAAGAGATTCCTCACCATATTACAAAAAGAATGTACTTGTGTCTGCGTCAGAGGTTCGAGACAGTAGCAGCATTATGGCCTTATCCTGGCAAACAAGGTCAGAACTGGCTTTAAGCCTTCCTTTGGTAGACGGGGAAATTAATGATAAACTACAGGGGCTCAGTCAAACCCAAGTAAAACACAAAGTATTTTCTAGTTCATCTAGTAGTGATATTTCAGGGGATGGGAAGCATCTTTGCTCTAACGTGTCAGACAGAGTGTCCTGTGATACAAGTCCACAGAATACAGAGCTTTACAACAGGCAGTGTCACCTTCCTCTGCAATCAGATTCCTGTTCGCCTCATGGCACCTTTTATTCTGGAATGATGGAGCAGGTATCGGATGATGTCGACGAGGATATTTTTTGTAAAGCTGCCACTAATTTGCAATCCTACAATCAGTGTGGTAAAAGCAGACCGGTGGCTAGTGGAAGGGAAGGGTTATCTCACTCTGGGAGTCCTGTGAAAGCAGGGATGTCTAAAGAACAAATGGCCGTCCTCAATGAAACAAGAACAGCCAGGGAAGTGGCGGCCTGCAACAAACTGCCCGATGCGACCTTTAATTGAAAAGCTCTCAGTCATAGTTAGAAGTAAGAGTGATTTAAAAAGTTGAGTAGTGAAAATGAAGTTGTTTTTTTAATGCTTTCATTTTCACTATAAAGTTTTGAGAACCACTGCATTAAGATCACATGTGTATGTGCCAATTAGTGCTGTAATGTTACACCTAAAGGAGTAATTGTTGCGTATCTTTTTTTACTTGCACAACCGATTCCTTAGAAATGTTGTTGTACACTGTGAGAAACAGGACAAAGAATACAAAAAATGTTTCCAGCTAAAAATGAAATACTGTCATATCATGCTGAGTCATGTACAACGCTGTCTTAACTGAGAAGTCAAAAGGGATTTTCTTCATTTGCACAGTAATGGTCTTCACACACACATCAGTCCATTGAAAGTATTTAATCATTTGCATTAAAGATGCTCACAGATTCATCTCATTAAGCTATTGAGTTTTACTAGAATGTTTTAGACCCATGCTGAGGCCTCAGTATCCAGGTCTCAATAGTAATGCCATATTTTGTTTATTAGGGATTCATTAGTCTGGTTTCCATAGTGCAGCTAAACAGGGCTAGCCCAGTCTTGCTTACTTTGCCTGTAAACACGTTGTATGCTTTTAAGTGCTCGCTTATGTTTGTGTTAACTGCTTTTTCACAGCCTCTCTTTGCTCCAGTAAGGTTTACGTTGGTCTGTCATGGTGCTCAAATTTAGTGTTTCTGGCCGTTTACTTGGTTTACATGATTTCCAGTAGTGTTTCAGAGTGGAATATCTAAGTTCACAGAGAGGATAAAGGCTAAATTCATGACATAAAACAAGTCTTTTGATACCTTATGATGTATATTTGAAGTTATTTAAGCTGTTTTTCCCTTCAATGCAGATACACAGGTATAGGTAATGTACAGACAGTCTGATAGTTCTTGCATTTTGATTTCAGCTGCTATTTCATTTACACACTGTAGAACATTTCACACACAGTCGCCCGGTGCTTTATGTAAGACTTTGAAGAAACGTCCATTTTATGTTTAAAATGGCAGAGGAAAGCAAATCACGGAAAGTAGTACTGAACAGTCTCAAACTTTAGTGTGTTTGCTTCTGGTCTGATGAGCTAATTTGGCTTCACTGTGGCTGTTATTTTTTTCTCCGGTCTCAATTTTCCAACAGCTTGACCACCTGTGAAGTGCAAAATTCATACTGAAATGTTGCACTCTATTATTGCATAACTATAAGCTTGTGGATTTAAAAAAAAATGTTGTTTGGAATTGAAATGTCAAAAGATAAACTGGTATTTTCACCTTGTATCTTTTTTCTTTTTTGTGCATTTAATGTTTGATCAGTCAGAGATTAAGTCTTTTTTTTTATAGTGTAACATTGAACAAAATGTCAAAGAATTTGTATTTATATTCTCAGCTATTTGTATACATTGTATTCAAAATGGTTATTACAAATGGGCAATATTGTTTTCTAATTTTTTTTTTATTCTTTTAAAGTTACTTCCATGTTACATTAGGGGAAAACTGTTTTGTCAGAGTAGAGCACTGCCTTACACTAAAATAAACATGACAAGACACAACACTTCCACTTTCATTTTTCATTTTTTCTTGTAAATATAGAGTTTTATTGAAATTTTTATCCCAGCATCTATAAAGCCAAAGGCAGGGAAACCTGTACACCTGTAAGCAATTTAAAACTCACCTGAACACCTATATGTATATGATGGCACACACACATCAGGTCTTGTACACCATATACAAAATACAACTCTTTCCACTTGGTTATATTGAGTTTTTATTGACATTTATCTTAGCGTCCAAAGGCAGAGAAACCTTGGCAGACACTGACACCTTTAAGCAGTTTAAAGCTCATCTGAACATGATGGTACACCATATAAAAGACATAACTCTTTCTACTTTCTTGTTCCACTTGTTGATCTTGAGTTTTATTGATGTTTATCCCAGCATCTATGAGGCCAAAGGCAGGGAACCCTTGACAGACACTCACCTGAACACCTTATATGTACATGATGGCCAGGGGCGCCACCAGGAATTTTGGGCCCCATGACAGAAAAACAGACAGAAATATCTATAACCTACACAATAAACACGAAAAACAATCAACCTTCAAAACAGACAAGTACTGAGGATAAAAAGGGGCATGGTATATAAAAAGAGTATTGTAATGTAAAGTGACCATAGTGTAAGAAATATTGCAAGAGTAGTGACCATAATAAAATATTACAAAAGTAAGTGACCATAATAGGTTTACTTGGTGAATAAGTTTGTTATGAACTGAAATTAGGATGATAATTCCTATTCGGTTTGAATACAGAAGACTTATTTTACCATTGTAAAATTAACAATGTATATTTTTATGTCTAAACTGTGTGCCATCATGTACATATAAGGTGTTCAGGTGAGCTTTAAACTGCTTACAGGTGTCAGTGTAAATGTCTGTCAAGGGTTCCCTGCCTTTGGCCTCATAGATGCTGGGATAAACATCAATAAAACAATATTATTGATACTGATACTGATTAATAATTAATATCAACAAGTGGAACAAGAAAGTAGCACATACTAATCATGGCTGGAGTACTTGGAGAATAAGTTTGTTATGAACTGAAATTGGGATGATAATTCCTATTCGGTTTGAATACAGAAGATTTATTTTACCATTGTAAAATTAACAATGTATATTTTTATGTCTAAACTGTGTGCCATCATGTATATATAACGTGTTCAGGTGAGTTTTAAACTGCTTACAGGTGTCAGTGTAAATGTCTGTCAAGGGTTCCCTGCCTTTGGCCCCATAGATGCTGGGATAAACATCAATAAAATTTAATATCAACAAGTGGAACAAGAAAGTAGCACATACTAATCATGGTTGAAGTACTTGGAGAATAAGTTTATTATGAACTGAAATTGGGATGATAATTCCCCATTCAGTTTAGCATTGTAAAATGAACAATGTATATTTTTATGTCTAAACTGTGTGCCATCATGTACATATAAGGTGTTCAGGTGAGTTTTAAACTGCTTACAGGTGTCCGTGTAAATGTCTGTCAAGGGTTCCCTGCCTTTGGCCTCATAGATGCTGGGATAAACATCAATAAAACAATATTATTGATACTGATACTGATTAATAATCAATATCAACAAGTGGAACAAGAACGTAGCACATACTAATCATGGCTGGAGTACTTGGAGAATAAGTTTATTATTATAAAAAGAGTATTGTAATGTAAAGTGACCATAGTGTAAGAGATATTGCAAAGAAAGTGACCATGATACAATTTTTTTTTTTTTTGTCATGCCATTGATTAATAATCAATATCAACAAGTGGTACAAGAAAGTAGCACATACTAATCATGGCTGGAGTACTTGGAGAATAAGTTTATTATTATAAAAAGAGTATTGTAATGTAAAGTGACCATAGTGTAAGAGATATTGCAAAGAAAGTGACCATGATACAAATAATACTATTATCGCAAGAGTAGGGACCATAATATAAATAATATTACAAAAGTAAGTGACCAACACTAAATCAAGTCTGATATATTGTGTGTGCGTGCTGACCCCCGGTGTCTTTTCCTCACAGCTTGGGTTACTTGTTTCCCCTTGCGTTATCTGGCAACCCGGACCAAACTGCGACAGCGCCAATGGCAGCGAAACATAACAGATCCAGGCGAGCGAGAGGAGGATGACAGCGAGAAGGTGAGCTGAGAGCACCGCTACAAGTCAGACCCGGTGGTAGCGGTGCAGATTTTAATGTAGAAAAACGCCTTGTGTGTGAGTGTGTGTGAGTGTGTGTCTTCCTCTGCTTTCGCTCTCTTGTCTGAAATTCAACTTTTATCTGAATAAGTTGCTGTAGTGTTCCGACATTTACAAGAAAAAGAAAGAAGAAGAACCGTTAGCTCAGCTCGGCTACCGTTAGCAGCCGTTAAGTTAGCCTAGTGGAGTTTTATTACTGTGCCGTTAACTAAAGAGAAATACATGACAAGCTCGGCTATGTGCAGTTATGTCTTGTGTTTTAACCAACAGGATAACCCGAAGTAAAGCCGGTTAGTTTTGTTTTTTATTAATGTGTGTGTGTGTGTGTGTGTGTGTGTGTCGCTGAAATGTTCAGTAACGTTAAGACTTAGCCTGCTAGCGTATGCTAACTGTAACTCGGGGCCTAAGGGTGTCAAAGCAGTTATCCCGGACCAAATTCAGCCGTAAAGGTGACGTCGTGTGCTACATATCACTGGAAAAGAGTGTACTGTAAGTATGACATCTCTCATCACATTATCCAAAACCCCCCTTTTCCTCCATTTCATCCCCTCACAACTCATGATGCTGTTGCTAATTCAGTTTTTTTTTCTCCTCTCCTCTCCTTGTGTTGTATTGACGTGTCAGCTACTCAGCTGATGAATGCAATAACAAAGCGACACTTAAGTTAATTCAACAGTTCAGCAGGTCCTCCTGTTAATGGGATTAATGCTGTGTGTTGCACGTCCATGTAAGTTTGCTTGTTAATCTTAATCTGAGATGAGAGTTCAGTCTACGCTTTGCTGTTACTTACTCTGATTTGACTCTGAAATAATCCCACTTTAAGTAGGATAAGTCTGTTTAAAGTTTCAGACAATTTAACGAGGAGAAAAACTCACATCAGTAGCGCAAAGATGGTTCAAACCAACCAGTTATAAACAAGGAGGCATCGCATCTTCATCCATCATTCATGTATTCATCATTTCATGCAGCTATATGTTGTATATGTTGCGTTGCAAGGCAGTCATCCGGATTGGCGTATTCGTGACCGTACACCACTCTGGGACGCAAAGGGTAATCGTCCGTGTGTCCCTAACTAGTTCAGTACTCTGAAATGACATGATAAATTATTGTTTTTCTTGTGATGCGATGGGATAACAGATAAAGGAAATTGCTCGATAGCAATGAGACATCTGTCACTCTTGGTGAAGTGTTGACTTGAAGACGTTGTGGAGAATTTTGCTGGTTGTTTGTTGGTGTCATGATTATCAGCCAGCGTCCAGCCCTAGCATGTGGAAATGTCTAAAGAGAGTCAAACAGTGCCATGATCTCATATTGTTGACAGTTCACCGGGACTTTCCCTTGGTTATTTTTGAGCGTGTACATCATGATAAACCTCTTTATTTATTCTGTGGTTTTCAGCTCAGACGTTCTCTCATGGCCCAGATACCGCAATGATTAGGCGTTGTTGTAGCCACAGTTTGAAGCGATAAGACAACAAAAGGGAATGTCCACCTTTTGTAATAAAGACTTTCTTTTGTATTTCAGCCTCCTGCTGGATTGTTTTTGCACTGATCTCTTGAGTTGTCTTAATTTCAAGATATCTACATAACCGTGGTGCCATTTCTCACCACTTCATACAGGATACTCTGTAGGGTCAGCAATGTAAAAGATGGCTTCAGGGCCTTGCTTCACTTGTTGCTATGAAACAGAGCTACACGAGCCTGTGCATGTGCAGAGCTAGTCTGGAGGTCTTGCTGAGTCTAAGCCTGTGAATCTGGAGGTGGAAGGGAAAGGATTGGAGGAGCTCTGCTACCTTTTTAAACATGTACTGATGTGGTCCTAAAATGTCTTACATGGCAGTGGGCTGTGTGAGTTAACCACCGTGGTTCCTCGGCATCCCCCCTTTGTCAGCCTGTTGTTTTAAATGTTTCATCCTCATCATGACATGATGTGTAAAGGTGACCCTCAAAATATCGTTTAGGGTCTTGCTAGTGATGTAGATTTCTAACTTAAATCCTTGTACCAACGTTGTGGGAGAGACACGCTGATCATCATTTGTTTCACACTCGGATGTTTATGTTTCTTTTTCAGTGGTCAGCACAGATCGAGGTCTAAGCAGTGTCTTTTTTTTTTTTTTATTGCAAAATATGCTGCCTCAAAAGTTTTAGTGTAGAGTTGTAGTGTAGCTGTACGTGTTCTGCATTTACTGACTGCCTGAAGAGAGATGATGAGCTGTGTTTGTGTTAGTCGTGACTGGTAAAAAGGAGTTAGCTGATGACAAGGCTGTGTTGCTAAGCAACCCACATCATGGGCTGCGCCTCTTGAAGCTCGAAGCTGGCTGTATTCTACTCTCTGCAAGACTGGGGAGGGTGGAGGGTGGTGGGGGGGCGAATGCAGTCTTGTGTTTCGTGTTCATTAATGCAGGTGTTATTATTGAGATTATATGATCATCAATATAAAAAAATGTACACCTGGAGCTGGTGTTTTTATACCGCAGCCTCCACTCAAGTCCTACCACAAAACAGCTTTTTCTTCTCCGAGGAATTCCTTTTAGTTCAGATAGTGTGTCAGAGAGCTGGAGGCGCAGGGATACACTGTCCAGCCCACACTTTTGTCTCAGGTTATGTTAACTCATGCACTCACTCCGTGTGTGTGTCTGGCTCCGGCGTTGCTTGTGAGACCAGTAAGGCTTTTGTGCTCATAGAGGCGAGGGTTGATCTGCAGAACATTCACAGGTTTTTGTGCAGGAAGGTTTTCATTTTAAATACAAGCAAGCCAGTTAGAGCAGGTAGCTGGGTGGAGGCTATCTGTTGCATCTATATTTTTCAGTGACTTATACGATGTTTATTGTGGGAAAAGTACCAAAGTGGATTTATGTAATAGTCACATGCTGATGCTTTTATCACCTAGCACCTAAATAAGCACAATCCTGTTCAGATTTGTTAGTAACGCTCTCCCTACATACCATTAGATGTCCAGTGTGTAAGCTTTAGGAGTATCTGTTGGCAGATATGGAATTTAATATTTAATAGTATGTTTTTACTAGTGTATAATCACCTGAAAATGAGAATTGTTTTGGTTTCATTGTCTCATAATGAGCCCTTTAGTTCTACAGAGAGAGCAGGTCCTCTTCCATGGAGTTGTCCATACTACAGTAAACATATGTGAAAGTTAACCTATAAGATAAATCTGCATTTTTTAATTAAACTTGTGCTAAGAAGTTAAATATGTGCATAGAAATTAAACATGTGCATGAAAATTTCACATGTGCAGAGAGGTGAAACGTGAAGAAATTAAACCTGTGCTAAGATCTTCACAAATAGGAAACAATATAAATGTAAAAATAGTCATGGCATTTAGCAAAGGTAGCCATATTACACGAGAGCGTGTGCTTTAACGTTAATATTGGTGCGACGGTGAGGCGGTCAGGACTGAGACAACTCCACAGTGTTGTGAAGCCCGACAATCAAAATGTATTGTATGCATAAGAAGATCGATGTATTGTTTCCAAAATTCACAACATGTTTTTTTATCAATCATGTTTTATTTGGCGACTTTTAGTTCTTCAAAAACATTTTCTCTGCTGTCACTGAACTGTTTGATCTCCGGCGTGCTGCACACACGGGAGGTTCACACTTGTATGAACAAGGCGGTCTAACAGCAACATAAAATACAAAATATTAATTGAAAAAAGTTGAAATTCACCTTTATTAAAAGTTGACTTCCAGTGTACTTATTCATATCTCTTTATATATTTCCAGGATTTAACAACGTAGAGATAGCGGAGTACTATTTTTAGAGATGAGTCAGGTGTGATTTCATGGAGATTTTAGCACCGATCTGGTTGCTTGGTTGTAACTATTTGTTGTATACAACAAAAACAACAACAGTCCACAAATCCAACACCGCTGTAGATGCTTTGCTACAGTTTGACTGTGCATTTTGTTACGTCTTACAGCTTTAAGTACATTATTGGTTATTAGTAAGTGAGTTTACAGGAGTGACTCAACTTTCCACTGACAGTCAGACAAAAACTATAGCCTGCAGACTGTTTAACCAGTCAGCTATACGAAAAAAATGCAAATGTAACAAAAGTTTAGATTTGATTAGTTTGCTTGAACCACAAACCACAGTCAGAACGAGAAAACGTGTGCGTTCATACTCCGATCGGCCTCTTTTCTCACGTTGCCGCGTTTTTTTGGTAACTTGTTTATTTGTGTAGGAGACTTATTTGTTCCACTTTATCCAGATAGCACTGTTTGTCGTAGGTGAAAGATTTATTGGTCTACCACAAGTAGGGTGAAAGCCTACGACTGCATTATCTTACCGTGTGAATGCAGTATACAGAGGTTCCCACTGACTTAGGTTGATTACGTTTATTTGACATGAACAGTGCATATTAATAACATAAAATATGCCAGAATTAGCCGTCTGTAGTCCCCAAATTTACAACATCATTTGACAAAATCAACATGAATCCAGCTTTATAACAATAGTGACGATAGTGTGGGTCGTCCCTCTAAAGGGCGGGTGAAACAGAAAGAAGATAGGTTCACAAATTTAACTGCCTTTATGTGGGTGTACTTGAAAGTTCATAAAAAGATCGAGCTAACAAACCAGAAACAGAGCATGTGAGCATATTTAATGTAAACCCTGTTTTAAGCTGTATGATAAAGCTCTTTGTATGTGCTGCACACAGAGAGGTTATGGGATGTCGTACTAATCCAGCCACTTACTTACAGTGGTACCAAAATGAAACAGGAACGTGAGATTTAAAAAAAAATGCATTTCAAAGCAGACTTGAATGTAAGAATACACATTATTTTAAGGTGAAGTAAAGCTGAAACAATGTTACTAATTGATTTTTTTTTCTTTCCTCTCTTTCAGGGTTTAATAGTCTGATTTTGCCTGCCCACATAGGGGAGACCGTGTTACTTTGGCTCTACACAGAGAGCCTGTAGCGCTATAATCCAGCACTGAGTATGATGATTCCCTGGTTGCGGTGGAGGTGAGGAAGCATGGGGTGGAAATCTGAGGTGTCAAGACGAACGTGATGACAGTATGGTCAATGGTGGAGAAGCTCAAAATGGAAAAACGCCCATGGAGGGAGGAGAACATTGACTCAAGCGAGGCCCAGCATGCCACTGACGATTCAGAGGATGGAAGCAGCTCTGAGAGCGAATCGGAAGAGCAGCAGTGCCAGAGGGTTCAGGTGAACAACAGCAGGTGTAAGAAGAGGGAGCCCTTGGCTGTCACGAAACCCCACCGACAGCTCTGTCGCTCTCCATGCCTTGACCGCCCCAGTTTTTCACAGAGTAGCACTGTGCAAGATTTTCGTGAGGATGAGAGCAGCGCGGGACCAGGGATCAAGACTGCCAGTGACAGGGATTATCAGACGAAGATGGATTTTGCTTTGAAGTTGGGCTACTCTGGAGAGCAGGTGGAGACGGTGCTCAACAAGTTGGGGGCAGCAGCACTTATTAACGACATTCTCGCCGAGTTGGTAAGGCTCGGAAACAAAGTTGAGCCTGAGATTCAACCTTGCAGCAGTACGACCATCACATCGATATCACGCTCCTCCTGTGTTAAAGAGACTGTTAGCCCAGAGGTGTCATTGGAGGACGACTCTGTGGATACCTTTGATAACCTCAGGCCCATCGTCATTGATGGCTCAAATGTGGCAATGAGGTAAGACTAACAAACATTTGGTCTGTGCGTCATACAGAATACACTTAGATTTTGTGAGACACAAGTAGATCTTACACCATGCTGCTTTTGTCTTCTAGCCATGGAAACAAGGAGGTGTTCTCGTGCCGCGGCATCCAACTTGCTGTTGAGTGGTTCTTGGAGAAAGGACACAAAGACATCACTGTGTTTGTCCCAGCCTGGAGAAAGGAACAGTCGAGGCCTGATGCCCTCATCACAGGTAGTAAAGCTATGTTTTAGACAGGTGATATTTGAGACCAAGAAATACTGGAGGTTTGAATAGAGGCAGAATATTTTACATTTCAACAATAAACTTTATTGTCAAATGAATCCATTAGTACAGTGGTCCCCAACCTTTTCCTAACTGCGGACCGGTCAACGCTTGACAATTTTCGAAATAAAAAACGTTTCAAAATAATAAAATATTAAGTATTAAGTAATATTTTCTTCTTCTCCTACCAACTGTGGATGAAGTAGTAAGTCCCCCTCTATTATAGTCCCAGTCTAAGTCGAGCGGTCTTTTATTTTGAAACGTTTTTTTATTTCGAAATGACCGTATTAAATAAAACAGAAATAACTAATTAATTCTTGTGCGGCCCGGTACTGATTGATCCACGGACCGGTACCGGTCCGCGGCCTGGGGGTTGGGGACCACTGGCCTAGGTGTTGAGGGCGGGGACAGTCATCATTGAAAAAACTAAAACGTGCTTTCGGCCTCCGAATGCAATATGCAGCGTCCACGCATAGGCTTATCTTACATGAAAAATTAACCCATTTTTTATTTACATCTCTCTCTCTCTCTCTCTCTCTCTCTCTCTCTCTCTCTCTCTCTCTCCTTTTTTTTTTTTAAATTTCCCCCCAATGTCACGACCCGGTTGGGGACCGCTGCATTAGTACACTGAAACACAGCAGCATAAATTGCGAGCCAGAGAATCTGGATATATGAAATAAACAAAGCCAGAACAACAGGTAGAGTATCAGAGTATAGTGCGTGAATTTAGGAGGGTTTCCCCGATCAGAGCGTCTCATTCATGCTGCATTTTCCCAAAAGTTAGATCCAGCTCAACTTTTCCGCTGCAGGTTGCTGCATTTTTTGGCGGACACCCCGGAAGCACGCACTGCCACAGTTTTTGCCGCAGTGCCAGATCCTGTCTGAATGTACCCTTAGAAGAGTAATACTTTGGTATGAAGATGTGAGGCATGACCTTGTGGTGTGGTCAGGGTCTGAGACTCTCCACCATGAATTTATTGATTAAAAAAACACCATAATATACCCATATGGATATCATTACTATTACCTGTTCGTGTAATGTTAATCAGCCTTACTCCTTTTTTTCAGATCAAGAAATCTTACGCAAGCTGGAAAAAGAAAAGGTCCTGGTTTTCACCCCATCTCGGAGAGTCCAAGGCAGGAGAGTGGTGTGCTATGATGATCGCTTCATAGTGAAGCTGGCTTATGATTCTGATGGAATTATTGTGTCAAATGACAACTACAGAGACTTGCAAAACGAGAAGCCAGAGTGGAAGAAGTTCATAGAAGAGCGTCTCCTAATGTATTCATTTGTCAATGACAAGTAAGGAACTTTGATACATTTTTAGGATGGAATTGTGTAAAAATGGGACTCTTTTCACCTTATGAGGGTAACCATAGATTGTATTGTTGTGGGTTCGTAGGTAGTGTATTGTGTTTTTTTTTCTTTTCTTTAACAGAGTTAGAAGTATACATCATATTTATCATAATATATTTAGTCATTACTATAAAATTGTCGATGCCCTTTTTGCTGGAAAAAATAAGGTTAACATGGATTAATGAAATCCTTTTAAATAGGTTTATGCCGCCTGATGATCCACTGGGAAGACATGGTCCAAGCTTAGAAAATTTCCTCCGCAAGCGTCCTGTTGTTCCAGAGCACAAAAAACAACCCTGCCCTTATGGTAAGTCCCTTTTAACGTTTGAACAATGTTCCATTTTTTAATAACTTAAGTGTTTAATGTTCTTGACTTGATGTGCTCTTTCTTTAAACAAGGAAAAAAGTGCACATATGGACATAAGTGCAAATACTATCACCCGGAGCGCGTCAACCAGCCACAGCGATCGGTGGCTGATGAACTGCGGGCCTTCGCCAAACTGTCTGCGGTAAAGACGATGAGTGAGGGGGCTTTGGCTAAATGTGGTACAGGTCCAGTAACCATAAAGGGGGACAGCAACTCTGAGGCCAAACGAGTGGCGCCCAAACGTCAGTCTGACCCCAGTATTCGTTCAGTGGCCTGTGAACCTCCAGAGGCACTGTCCGTCGTGAGGAAGTCTGAGACAAATTCAGTGCCTTCCCTTGTGTCTGCTCTCAGTGTGCCCACCATGCAGCCTGCCAAGAGCCACGCAGCTGGGGCCTTGAACACACGATCAGCCAGCAGCCCAGTGCCAGGATCTTTGCAGTTCGCGCACAGTTCCCTGGAGCACATGTCCAGTGTACAGTACCCTCCTATTTTAGTTACTAATAGTCATGGCGCCTCTGTTACATACAGTGAACAGTTCCCGAAGTATGACTCAGTTAGCGACCATGGATATTATTCACTGCACAGTGATTTTTCAAATATGAGCATGAGCAGCATGCATAATGTCGACAGTTTCTGTAGCATGGAGCACGAGCATGGTGTGTATCAGAGAAATCCCAGCCACTGCCCTGAATCCTGCCTCAGCCATTCAAACAGTGACTCGTTCTCCTCCTATGGGGATCTGTACCCAAGCTCTGTGGACAGTAGCTTAGAGGAGAGCATGAAGGGGCAGCAGCAGTCTCCTGCACAAGGTAGGCTGCAAACTTTCTCCCATGGGTTTCGTCATGAAGCACTGACTAGGGTGCAGAGTTACGGACCGGAAGAACCCAAGCAGGGCCCCCGTAAGCAGTCTGGATCTCATCTAGCACCACACATCCAGCACGTTGCAGTGGGAGCCAGATCCAGCTGCCCTGGAGACTATCCCCTAACTCAGAATGTCCTCCCACCTTTGTCCTCACAGCCCACACGGTCACTAGGTATGACTCGTATGGACAGCATATCAGATTCAAGGCTATATGATAGCAACCCGATGAGACAGAGGCGACCTCCACTGTGCCGTGAGCAGCATGCAAGCTGGGACCCTCTTCCCTGTGGTAATGAGTCCTATGGGTATCATTCGTATCCACTGAGCAACAGCCTGATGCCATGTTGCGAGAGGGTGATGGTCCGCAGCATGCCAGACAAAATGGAACAAATCTGGAACTCACCGTGGGAGATGCCAGGATCTGCAGCTGAACACCAAGAGCGGTACGTCATCCCAGACCACCAGTATCAAACATATCGGAACCTTTGTAACATCTTTCCTGCTTACGTAGTCCACTCAGTGATGGAGAAGAACCCACATCTGACAGATCCACAACAACTCGCCGCTGTCATTGTTACAAAACTGAGGTCATGCCATTGAGCAGTTAATCTTATTAAACATTCAGAAGTTACATGAGGAGGGAAACGCGGATTTTAATGATAGGCACTTGTTAAATGTTGCTGTATGCGCAACATCTGCCCTCAGGAGTTTTTTTTTTTAATGTCACTGGTGTAAAACATCTGGTGATCAGATTTTCCGTCACTAAGATGACATGGAAGTAATCAGCCTAAAGGAAGTTTGTCTAATAAGTTATCTCAAATTGTAAGATGTTTCACATATGAAAGCTACCTTTTTTTTATATGAAGTGTGGTGCAGTTGAGATGAGGTAACACCTTATTAGAAAATCATAACACATTCATAGTACCTGAGCAGGAGCCGCATAGCAGCACGATTAATCATTAATTCTTGAAAATAACGTCTGATAACATTTGGCTGAACTGCTGCATGTCCCTTTGATCAATTCTTAATGTGTTCCTGTTTATTTAATTGATTAAATGTTCTATAAAAATGATGTATGTAGTCCCAAATTGTTCCATACTTAATCAATCAGAATTTTTTGAATAAATAATCACAGGAATAAACTGTGTCAAATATAAATTATATGACTCACTTATGAAGTCTTATTTTGTCATTCAGATTTTTATTTCATAACTGACTTAAAATGTGGCTTTTTTCCCCCAGTTACACTTAATCCACAGCCAATCAGATGCCCTCCTTGGCTCTCTTAAGCAAGCAAGCAAGCTTAATAACTTCTACTAGATTTAACCAATTAGCCTCTGTTAACTAGAGCAACAACAATGTCCACACATGCTACCTAAGTAGCTGGCTAACTAGCAAGATGTGGTTATGAGTTTGTTTGTTTTTTTTGCTCGGCTCAAGTGAAGAGACAGAGTTAATGGCAGCAGCTAACATTAGCTAGTTAATTCAAGACCCCTAAAGGTCAGACAGACGGATTGCATTTCTCTGTGGTTGCTCAAGCCAACATGAGCTAGTTAGCTGTTAACACTGGCTGTTCACTGTTGTTGGGTTATATTCTCAGGCCACAAGCCAACCTAGCTAAGCTTTAAAAGTTTACTTACTTAGGGATTGTTGTTGCTCTAGGTCACTGGTTTCCAACCTGGGGTCTCAACCCCCAGAAGGGGTCGCCAAAGCTCACTGCCTTCTTTAAGAGTTAAGTAAACTAAACAGTTATTTTAAAGTTGAGATGATTATTTGAGCTATAAAGTAAATACATGTGACAGGATAAAGGCAGGGTGAAGCTATTGTGTATTCACAGAGGCTTCACTTTTCTGAACAGCCTCATTCTGTACAACCCTAAAACAACCAAAGCACTCAAAGAACAATGAGAATAAAACATTGAGGAAGCCTATTAAGTAGATATGATTGTTAAACAGTAAAAAAAAATCTGCAATAATAAAATACAGACAAAGAATTGTATAAAAAAGATCCTAAAATATGTCTCTTAGTTAGGGGTCATCAGTGGGGCCCCTGAAGGATAAAGGTTGGTAACCATGGCTCTAGGTAATGGAGGCTAAATGTGGTAGTGGATGAAGAAGTATTGAAATAAACTGTTTTGCACAGACAACATCATAATTTGAACCTTATTTAAACCGTAATCTAATCATAACTAATGTAGCTAGCTAGCATAATATTAAACCTCGTCCTTGTGTTAATCAGTGTGAAGTGCATCAATAAACAGGTTAGTTACATGGCAACACAGTCAAATTAGGAAGTAATAACTCTGCAACATCTCCCACATTTGCCTTATTAAACCAGACACAAGAGTACGCCAACATTGGACACCGTGTAGCTTTTATGAAGATCTTGTTCAGGCCCTGTGAATGTGTTATGAAAGGCATCTAAAGTGTTTCTGGTGCAGTGGAACTATAAATAACCTTGCTTAGGTCTGCCTCTGCTGTAAATAATTCTTGTGACTTTTTTGTGCGTTTATTTTGATGATAAGTAAGGGAGGTAGACACATACCTCACAGCATGAACTATGACATTTAATGGCCTTATATCTGAATGACCTCACGCTTTAGTCCTTGTCTGACCGGTTTCAATGAAAGTCTTTGTCATTGAAGCCTCCTATTTTCAAATGTAAAGCACTAGCTCAGTATCTAAAGAGATATATTTTCTCAGCCTCACTTAACAAAGCTACTATTTTGGTAGAATTTGATAGTGCACAAAGCAAGCCAAAAAAGAGATTTGACTTGTATACACGTGCACATACCTATGTAAATATAATCACACAAAAGCCATTATTTCAAAGTCATTTATAAGCTGCTAAATAATGCCAAAAAAAGATAGAATTTATATAGTGTCAGTATTCTACATAACTTTACATTTTGGTTCACAGAATTCGAGATTATAGGATAAACTAACATCTGTGTTTGGATAATTTCCTATGGTGTACTGTATATTTACCTTTCTGATTTTATTGGATTCTATGTCCAGGATTTTCCTATTTATATATTTGTCAGATTTGTTGTGCTGATCCTTTGATTCAATGTGAAAATATTCAAAGTATCTTTGTTTCAAACAGTAGCTCTAATGGACTCCTTCAAGTTGTCAGCGGAGCAGTTTGTTTTCAGGAGCAGGTTCATTTCGTTTCAGAGACTACTTTTACATGCACTTAAGTGGTCTGATGACCTGATTTCTGATGCAGAAATGAGAAACCTAGTTTCCTTCATCAGTTTAGGAGAAACTTGATTTGCCCAGCGAGATCCCTGATTGAATTAGGACCCAGGACAAGGACGGTATCATCACTGTGTGCAGTAATCTAGCAGGATTAAAGGCAGTACTGCTATTTACGCTGATGCATCATTGCCCCTTATTACATCCAAAGTCCAGCCTGTGCTGAAGAAATCTATTGATTTTTCTATCATGAATGTAAATTAGTCTGTTCTAGTCCACAGATGAACAAAGCTAAACACGTGCACACAGTAAAACAAGCTATCCTGTCACTTTACTGTCAGCACAAAGCTTCTTGGATAACACACTTAAAATCTGGCAAACCTCAAATTGTTGAGTGTTGAGAGGAGAAATCTGCTTTCTGAGAAACCGCCTGTAAACTGTGTTGTTAAAGAAACCGGACTATTACAGTGCATCTCAACAAGTTTTATGCCTTAATCTTGTTTCTGACATTACCCAGCTTCTTATGTGCATGTAAAGGTAGTGAAACGTTGAGAGTTGACTTCACCGGGCTGTGAAGTGACTTGGGTAGGGACAAGTTGTAGAAACATACTATTAGAGATGGAAACTTTTTGAATCAGGCTGTGACAGTTTAGCCTGGGAGTGAGTTAAATATCGAACTAATTTTGTGATATGTTGTCGAGTATGAGGTCTCAATAATTGTATAAAAAAAAAAAATGAAGTGAATGCTAGAAAGCATGTTGAAGATTGATGAATTTACTGTATGGCTTTTTATGAGAGGCTGAATTGCTCCAATACAGATGTACAGTACACATACATGCAGCCAGTCTCCAAGGATCGCGGAAGGGTTCGGCTGTGCCTTTGCAGCACATTGCTCTCAGGATGCTTTCAATTTTCTAACTTTCAGTCTTGCCCTGCCAAAAACCAGTGGTTACTGGCAAGAGTCTACTCTGATCTAGTAGTGATATATTTTGTGAAAATCCTACATGTAACATGTAGTTTACCTTAAAGTTAGTTATGTACAGTTGAAACGTGGAGACGGCATTGCAGAACTTTGTACTTTTTATGTATATCCTTGTTATGCACCTTGAGATCTGGAGAGTTAGGCTAACGTGGTGGCTTTACGTGATGCAGCTTTAGTTGGAGGATGGTGGTGTCCATAAGGGTGCCAAAAAAACAGGGGTGTTAAACTGCTTAAAGACCATTTCATTTGCCCAAATTTTAAGAATGTCTGACAGAGATCTCGATTGGACCTTTTTAAAATATAAACTGCTAATGTTGGTTGCTTATCATGACATGTATAAACACAAGAAGTATTAACTAATGTGATGCATTACAATCACATTCATGCTCAAAACTCCCTATTGATTTTTTTTAAATAATCCATTGCCTTTTCTCTACCCCCACCCTCAGGACAAAGCACTCCATGAAACATTCAGCCTATAGCTGCAGGGAGGCTGTAACACGTAAAGCCAACTCCAATAGCAAGATCATGCTTTGAGTGCATTTTAAAGGGAAATGCCACTTATTTTCAGGATTCAGGTACTGGGTTGCATGACAGATTGTTACAGATTTAGTTTAGTATCACATGCACGTGAAGAAGAGGAGAAATCCTCTAATGTTTAATGTCAGATTGACTTCTTGTGAGTCAAATAGCTGGATTTTATTATCTTCATAGATAATTTAAAAACAAAAGAAAGAAAGAGAACTTGTATTTTTAAACTGAGTGGTATTGCTCTTTAACAGGGCCAATTATGTGAGCCGGACTTTGTCTCATTGGTGGTGCTTCAAAAATACACATATATATAAATATATATATTTCTCTATAATGTTTAGGTACAACCGTGGTATATGAATAGACATAAATGAAAAAAAAAATTTTTTTTGAATGTGTTTTGCCCAAATGAATTTTGGGCTTTGCTGACTCTTTTTTTTCATGAAAAAAGACGAGGCCACTTGAGGCCGGCTGTCTGTTCATGAGAAGGTGAAACAAAAAACTGCCTAAATGTTTCTTCATGTGAAACAATCAGATTGCAAGGCTGCTGTCAAGGTTGTTTCTGGCATTTGGCTAAAAGTTTGCGCGCCATCCTTTTCCCCTTCGAGATGAGTTGAGTCTAATCCTACAAACATCCAACACGCTTGCTTGATTGAAAGACCAAATAAGATCTCGAGTGTTTTGACTTTAATATATAGTGATAGTGAGATCCTGCTTTAACCTGAACACTGGAATAGTCCATTGCCCGGATGAACACAAATCTACCAAAGTGATTTACAACAAACTAAACCTAGACGACATTGGGCTGCGATGAAATTAATGTCAAATCACCTTAAACTTGAACTCATTATATTGTCCCCCAAAAACCAATTAGTTTATGCCTCCACGAAGACCTGCACGCATGATTTCATTTAAACCGCTGATTGTGCTCACATGCCTCTTTTCTGTGTTACTATTCCTGGCACAGTGCCACGTTTCGACCACTTCTGTGTAATGAGATAAAACGTAGAGAGATTAATAAGTATGAATGCAAATTCACATCTGTCAGATATGTCCATAATGCTGAAATAGTAACGACGGTAGCCGCCCTAATCCTAAAGGTTGGACTCGCACATAAACATAAGCTCTCCTGCGAGTGATTGACTCTGTGATCGCTGGGCAATAGACTATTTCCAGGCCAAAAAATGAAACCCTAAACTGTTTCAATGTACCAATCAAGAATTTTCTTGTTTAGCCAGGAATGGCCAGAATGGTGGTTGATAGTCCCCACCCTTCCTTTTGTACGTGCCGCAAACAACTAAGCCACAAATGTCTAGAATTGACTTTTGCTTGTTGATACAAATTGTATCTATACCTTGAATGTAACAAAATATGAAATGTATAATATGAAAATAGTTTTATTTAAATAAAGGGGAGGGGGGTAAAAAAAAAAATCAATGCCATAATGTTTGTGACACTGTGTGTCACTGGGAGTAGCCCATTGGTATGTACTAATTCTTACTGGGTACAGTAGTTAACTTACAGGGACGTTTACGTGCTACGTAAAAGTGCACAGATACCCTGTGTACAGCAGTAAGCATCATGTCCTCTCTGTAAATAGTCACACCTGTGTGTGTGTATATTAATATATAAATATGTATAGAGGGAGAGAGAAAGTGATCTGTAAATGTAACTTCAGTTGTTCAAATACTTAGATAATTTCTGTGTTGTAACCTGTGCACCTTGGTTAAGTGCATCTATTTCCTCTGAATTGACATGTCTGCTTTATGCTATTTTAATGGGAGTTTCAATATTATTATTTTTTAATATATTTTGCCTAATAAAACATGCCAAAGTTATTCTTGGGTGGCTCCTTATGATTCAACACACGGGTTGTCATGCAATGAATTCTGTATTTCGGGGGACAAATGTATAAATCAAGAGTAACTTGACACCAAACGCAAATCTGTGTCTACCCTGACGGTTAAAGGTATTTTACAGAAATTGCAGTAAATCCAGATTTGTGTTTGGTGTTTAATCCTCTCTTAAAGATACAGATCCTTTTTAAAACAGTAATTTATTGGAGTGTTTGGCAGTTGATTTAATGACTAACCCTGTTTGTCGACAAAGCAGAGGTGTGTTGAATCATGAATTAAATTATTCACCAATTGTATTTTCATACATTTCCGGGCCAGTTTGCACACTGTTGTCTTGAAATGGGCAGTCTGTTTGGTTTTAGCTGGCCTTACTTTCAAGATGTTAAGACTGATATTGTCAATATATAATATTAACTTAAGTTCAGTATCAGTTGTTAATAGTTAAGATCAAAACCAAAGTGATTTATGATGTGCACACATTACGTACCTGTTATGATAATTGGTTCAAACACACATAAACACACAAACAGTTATGGTCAAACAAGTGTGAACCTCTTGATGTTTTGTCAAATAATTCAAAAATTGAATTATTCATTTGAAATTCAACAACAAGAGGTGAACACATTTGAACATGACTGCACATATATAGTGTAATACTCAGGTTAAGTCACACACACACACATTTTAAATCACATACTTGGTCGTTTTCTAATATTGAGAAATGCAGTGGTCACATTTCTGAAGTAGTCTTAAGTCTCTTGTTTGAGTAGACCGTCGGGTCTGCGATGTAAACTAATTTAAAAAAAAAGAAGAAAAAAAAGGGAAATATACAGCACGTTTTCTTTTGTGTGTGTTGTGATGATCTGCAGTATTGTAATCCACACTGACTGGAAAGCATTGCTTTTGTAGACCAAAATATACAAAAATAGACTATTTGGGTCTGTGGGCTCAAACAAAATGTAAGTCTTAATGACAAAATGTGTTTATCTTCATGAATAAAGAAAAATTCTGTTCAAACTGTGTTTTATCGCTCTCTTTTTTTCTTTTTTATTAAACAAAAGGGAGACCTAACAAGAAACAACTGTTGAAGTTTTGTGTGGTTACAGTTATTTACTTGAATAAAATGACATTAAACTTCAACTTTTTCAAATATAATCTATAGGCAGTGCTCTCATGTTTGCATTCAAGCCTTTTATGTAATAACTATTACACATCTTGAATATGTTGGAGCAGAAAAGATTAGATGAATCCACTCTAGATTTCAGTCTTTCTGAATAATAACATCATGTCTTCTCCGTGACAGCTGAATAGATGGTTGTTAATTGAAAACAGTCTCCATTGTTTATTAGAGGAAGGTAAATAAATGAGGAACAATGGAGCCAGACAATGTAATATTTTATTTCTGGGTAAGTCGTTGGGTAATGTTTGGAGAAAAAAAGAAATGGGTGGTGTTGTGGGAAAGCCCTGTTGAAATAAAATGTATTCAGCGAGCAACTAATCACAACCAAATTTGTTGGTAGTAAAACATCAATAAAATATGCAAATATTTGCCAAAATGCAAGCAAGAACAAAACTTTCACCTCTCTCATTGTGTCATTCTTTTGGATGAATAGGCTAAATGTTTTCATAAAGTGTATTTGAAATAATAAAAAGAATCTTGTCTTGAAATCAAATAAAATCAAAATGTTGTGCTTAATGCTTTAAACCAATCTGTGAATTGAGCAGCTGCTGCTGTTGTGCAACATGCACACTCTGCTGGTTAAAGGGTGTAATAGCTCGGGGCATGTGTCATTAAGCCACATGGCCATGTCACGATTTTAAATTAAACGACCTGTTTAATTCAGTGTATGTGAAAAGAGGCTGCTGCTTGTCTCTATAGCTGACAAATTAAAATATTCCTCATTTAAATGAATCGAGCAAACCAAATTTCTGAGTTTTGTCTCTTTTTGAAGTCTGTAGAAACTCTAGCGTCCTCAGTCTTAATATCATCGATCTATAGAAGTACTGTGACTCAAGATAACAGTGAATTCCAGATGACCTTTTGTGCTGCAACAAAACTGTCTCTTTAAATATTTATCCTCGAAATGTTCTTTTTTAAATTATTAGAAGCTCATTGTTGTAAATTCACAAATACTGTCAAGATTAGTTAATTATATATATATATATATATATATATATATATGTCAGTGGCCTCTCAATTGCTTTTGCAATCATGGGCAACTGCTTGGAACCCAGAGGGTAAAGTGTATAAGATTTAGGAGGATTATTGGCACAATATCAGTAGAAATGGCATATAATACTTCTCTAAAGCTGATCCTCTAACTTCCAGCTTAGCCCTGTGCTTACTTGGATAAAATATCTGTGACGATTGACAGTGGTGCGGGAGGAGTTAAATATAACAGATGAGTAAAATAATTTAATCGTGCAGCTCTTCTAGACTTTCCAAATGTTATCGGACTTGAATGGATCAAACTGACATTAGAGCGAGTCATTTTGTGGGGGTAGTGTTTCTTGTTTTACAGCTGCTTTTTTTTCGCAATGCAAGTTCAGTGGAAAAAGTTCTTGATGCCATTTATTACATGATTCGGTGTGTGCCACTCAGTCGTAACATGATGTTTCTACAGTAGCCCAGAATAGACAAACAATCACTGGCTCATGGTAGATCCTTTTTGTCTCCATCACATTGGGAAGGGTACAGTGAAGAGAGGGATATCCAGTTGGTTGCAACATGCAACCTCACCACTAGATGCCACTAAATCCGACACACTGGTCCTTTAAAGCAGTACGTCTGTTGAGTTTTTGCACCACGTACAGCACTGTGAAAAAAAGAGTCAGATTGTACAGACTGTGGTGCAGTCTTCACAGTAATCATGATAAAAGAGATTGGAGCTGGTTCTCTTTGTCCAGCTCTGAGGGGTTTTCACTGTTTCTCAGGTCAGGTCAACATCAAGCTCGACTTTGAAGAATAACGTACCATCTTGCCTTTGATTCGGCTGCAGCGAGGCTGTGGGAGGTCACCCTGCCCTGGGAGTGTTGGGATGAGTCAACATAGAAACGCAGTGACGTCTCTGCGCTGTGCTCTCCCTGGGAATATTAAAGTGCCAGCTGGTCTCCAGGGATTCCTTCATGTAGTCACTTTTAGATCTCAAACCTCGAACGCTATCGTCATTCCAACCTCCACATTACACATGCATTCAGGGTGGTTGTTTTTTTTTTTACATCTATTTTGACTTGAAATTGTCTTTTAAATATGGAAATAAAGCAGTTACTTGGAAGCTAAACTCAGATTTAAGGCTTAAAATTAGAGACATCAATAAAATACTTTGGTGACTTGGCATGAAAAAAGAAAAAGACTGATTAAGCTGAGGAAGGGGTTAAAGATAAGCTGAAGGAAAACAAAGGTCTGGACATAATCATCGTGATTTGACCTGCGAAGAACAGAAGACAAATTCAAACTGTGTTTTCAATAATCTGGTAAGAGCATGAAGTTTCATCCAGATCATCAAGCATTTATTAAACACATGGCATACACAAGACATACAGTATGCTGCTGTACTGAGTCAAGAGGCCTGAGGTCTTGTCACCCGTGATAAACCAGTCTAGACTGCGTTACAGTGATGGAAACATTTTGTGGCACTGTGTAGGTCAGCTGAACCTCAGACAGAGGAAGGTACACAATGTTTTATGTGATTTAAACTGACACAGCAGTCATGCTCCTCTTGTCTTGTCCAATAATCAAATTTTGAATATCATAGCGCAAAAGGGGGTTCACAACTGTTTGGAGTGTGTCTGAACCAATCCAGTTTCATCCAGAGAAGCCTTTAAAAGAGCTGACGTAACAGTTTGATAAGCACAGAAACAATGTTTCTGCAGCAGCACCTCAATGTTTCCATCATGACAACACTGGTGTTACTTTCTTTTTGATATCGAAGCGAGCCTGCATACTGTATGTGATATGCTGCTGCAGTTTGTCTGTGCTTTACCTTGTTTTTCAGGCTTCACCCCTTGACATCACGCGTTTCTTTTGTGTTTTGCGCACAGCAGATTTGTCCTCTTTTATAGCTTCCATTTAACCTAATATAACCCAGCTTTACAGAAGTGAGATTTTGAATTTGAGAAGTAATGAATTATTCATGCATTAACCTCTCTAACTCCTGTGTTTACTTAAAAAAAAATCCTGAAGCAACTGGTTATTAATTCAAACCCTCTTTATCTGGATGCAGGTGCAGTATCTCTGCACTGTCTCTTACATGATCTCCATTGGGACCACCGGGACTGCACTGCTCACTGCATTCACTTCCTGCATGTCTAAAACTGAAAGAGTACACAGATCAAAGTCAGACACAGTGAAACAAAATGGATGGCGATGTGTGAACACACATTGACAACTAAAATGTACGTGCAGTATACTACGTACAATAGTCTACTGGGTATCAGGAGTAAACACACACATATATATATATAGATTGGAAATATAGACTGAAAATGAACTTTCTACTATTTCGATCTGGTTAGTAGCCTGCATGTATGTAAATTTACATGATTCATGCAGTATATTATGTACAATAGTCTACTGAGTCTCAAATATAATGTCAGAGGTGTGCGAATATGGCCATTTTATGCCTGAAATATATATAATATAGACTGAAAATGCAGAGAAGCACTTTCTATTAGTTCAATCAGGTTAGTAGATTATAGTGCCTGTATGTAAATGTACATGATGCATGCAGTACATCATGTACTGGGTCTCAGATATAATGTATTAATAAGAATTTTATGACTGGAGATATATATAATATATATTATTATATAATACTTTTTGTTAGTTGAACACTATACTGCCTGTATGTAAATCATTTAATATGATTTTATGATTATTTATCAGTTTGTGTTGCCTTAGTTTTTAAAATGTAAGCTTCCTCCTGATAAACCTGCATTAATGGCACCGTTATGATACTAATACACATTTCTGCATCCTTCCACAGTATCCTAATACAAAAGTAATACTGAATTACTTCTGTATTTGTGTGTAAATGTTTGTTAGCCGTGTTAGCTCATGCAGACAGAGTGCTGCTGAAGTTTGAGGCAGCTCCAGCTCACTGCAGCCATCATGCTGATGATGCGGCTGCTGCAGGCGGAGTCTGCTGGCCTGGAGCCTCTTTCAGTCTGGCTGGCTGCTTGTCCTGTCATCGGTCCTGGGTGTGGTTTTTTTTTTTTTTTTTTTTTAAAGCAGTCAGGGGCCGGGGTACCGTTAGCAGGAAATCAAGCTCCAGTCCCGTTTTAAAGGCGAAACAAAGAAAAACAAAAAAACACTCTCTGCGTGGGTGCAAATAGTTTTTATCGAGCTCGAGCTGAAGAAAAGTACCGGTAGCTTCTTCCTCGGGGAGACGGTTAGAGGCGTTTGAACTGGCGCCGTTGTTCTGATGGGAAAAAGTTTTCTTCTGCTTCTCGCTAACTGGTTTGATTTAATAACTTTTTTTCAATATATATAAAACCTGAACCGGACGTAAAAGAAAGCAAAGATGCCGAAGACGGTAAGAATACAAACAGCATTAACGTGTTTTTAACGTCTTTTTTTTTTGTCTGTCTCTCTGTGTGTGTATTACACCGGTAAAATCACCAGTTGGGATTTACCGTTTGATTTACCGTTGGTGCTTCACAGTAACCGTTAGCTACCGTTAATTACCCGCTCGGGTACGTTGCTATGGTTATTTTTAAAAAATTACATCCCTTTAAGCTCACGCGAGGATAAACTGGGGTACTTTCCGTTAGGTGTGTGCGTGCGCGTGCGCGCCCCCGCCTGTTTGTTCATTAAAAAAAAAAAAAAATTAGCGCCTTTTTAAAATCACCGCCATTCATTCAGGCGTTACAGGATTTGTACGTTATAAAACGTTGCTATAAACAGCTAAAACAAATAAATTAATTAATTAAATCCACATTTAAAAGAGAGAGTGGGTGTCCGGCGGAAGCTGCTGCTGCTGTTGTAGCCTGCAGTAGCAGCTAAGCCGAGCTAGTCCTGGTCCTACCCAGGCCTCCCTTTTTTTTCACCCCCCTCAATCAGGGCTAACAAGGAGGGTATTTGAACTGTCATTGAAGCCAGCTGCCCTGCTCCAAAATCTGGTGCAAATGTACAAACTTAACAGTGAGGAGGCACTGATAACCGATAAGAAAGCAAGGCCACATGTTTGCTCTGAGCTTGAGCTGTGATATGAAATGAAAAAAGCACCCAAAAAGCTTCATAGATTAGTCCTGGTGCTGGTGTAGCTGTGAACAAAGAAGAGGAGGGCCACACATTTCTTCCTATTCAAGCAGATGAAGCCTTTGTCAGCGGGGCAAACAGAAGTGAAAGTGCCCCTGATGAAAGTTTGACTCAGACGCCCACATGTGTATATATAGATATATATATCACCCTTAGACCCATAATAAGAAATCTGAGTGCAGTCGTAAATGCTTAAAATCACTGTTGAGGTATCCTGAATACTGATTTGTGAACCACAAACGTACAAATACAAATGGCACGACGAGGCGTAGTTTCTTCCTGCAGCATTGTTTCTACTTTTACTTCCTCGATATTTTTTCCAGCTGTCAAACGTTACAACTTCCTGGCATTTAAAAGAGTATTTAAAGAGTGTCCACTAACCCTCCTCTTCCAAAAATGACTAATATTCGTATCATTTTAAATAAATATTATATGCCTTTTGTTAAGGAGTCAAATCTGTGCTGTTGGGTGCAATGAATAACTGGATTACTATTAGTTATTAGTCATAAATTGGCACATATTTTAGCACGAGACAAGAAAATATGATTATATTTTAATTACGTTGGAGCAGTGATCAGACTCAAAGCAGATCAGCATCCTGTTTGTAGTCTATAGAGCTCTGCATTAGCGTTATATATATTTTAAAGTAGTTTGCTATGCTCTTGATATGTATTTTTAGTCCTTCCCTTCCCTGCAGCTGGGACCCTGTTGGCCACAGCAACCTCAGACTAGTAGCCCGTTGAACATGTAGCAGCTACTGAAGTAACAGCTGGAGACCTCAAAAGCCTCCAGAGAAGCAGTTTGGCGAGCGGGATCAGTTCACAAGCACAGGGATAGTGCAGCTGTGTTGCAGAGATCTTAGCGTGCACGTAATGAGTGAGTTAGGAAAGAGGAAACTAGTGGTAGACAGTATAGAGGAGGAGCAGGATTTTCTCAAAATAAACAGAGACAATGAACGATGACCAAAAAGGATCGTGGGATACGTTAGACAATAAGGCTTGTATTCATTAATGAGAAGCCTATGAAGTGTTGCCAACTCCGAAAATATAAATTCAGGGCCTCCGAGAGACGTTACATTGTCCCCTTTGTGCAAATGCAGCAAAGCTTAAATACATCAGACTATATGTGCTGTAGGGTTGCTGTGTTATCCCGATCACTGCACCTGGTGGATGGTGATGAAACTGTTAAAACACAGAGCTTTTATTGCAACACAGTAGTGAAGCTACATACACTGATTCAGCAAATGCTCCAAAGCTCACTGCACCAAGTGAAAGTTGTGAACCTGATTTTACACAACAAGCTATAGCGCTCAGGAGATTTACGGCTTTAAAAAAATATTTCTTCCTGTTAACGGTTTTGCTGACCCACTTTAAAAAAAAAATGTATTTTGTGTTTTTAGTTATCGGTAATGACCCTGATGTTTCACAGAAGCAATAATTATTGAGAAACGGCTGGACTTGTCTTGGCAGTACTTCAGTTTCTCAAGGAAGTCGTGTTATGACTCAAGGTTTCTGCACTTACATCAGTTCCTCTCTGGTAATTTCCTTGCCTGCAGCCTTATATGGACTTTCACATCACGGTCTAGCTGTTCTCCTCCCTGCTTTCCCCCCCGAGTGTGGTCCTCAGATGCCATGCTCCACTTTAGATTGCATTACAGCAGTGCAACAAGTTCAGAAGCTACTGTGTTTGTCAGTATGTAAAGTGTTATTTTTTTAAAGATAGTTTAGATCTTAAATAGCCTCTAAACAAACACACATATACAGGCATATTCAATGCTGTAACAAAAAGATGTATGGTTCTAGTCCACTGGTTTTGTTGGCTGAATGGGCCTTAACAACAGTAACAGCTCCATTTTCCTACTTTCTGTTTGAACAATAGAGCAGTGTTAGCACTGCTTGCTCACATAACCTGCCTGTCTTTCAGCCGTTCACATTAACACCTTTTTTTATCCACAAATACAGAAACAGCCTGTTATTGCACAAAACTGGAGCATAACTTACCTTTTTTTTTAAAGTCCATTGTGTATAAATCATTACAGATGTAGTGTTCTTGTTGTCAGGAGGAGCAAACCTTTAACAAGTGTGGCCATGGGAGAAATGGTAAATGAAAAGACCCAGAGGTATGCAAGCAGGCAGGGGATTAAATGAGTTTGTAGTGCACATAGCAGAGCAGATTATCAGTGTGTGGAGGCAGAGGTGGTGGACAAACTACAATCTATACTTCTGGAGGTTTTATACAAATAGTTGTTTAATGTTTGCTGTTTGGAGGTTGTGAGAAAAGCAAACTTCTGAAAGTAAGTTCATTTATTTATCTTTTTTATATTCTCTGTATTCATCTTAACAGATTCCTTTGTTTGTTCAAATCATTTCATGTTCTGTGAACTATTATAGACATCAAAATATTATTACAGCGACATGAGAGATGAATAAATCGTTATAGTCTGGCCCTCATTACAATGAAAGGGAGTAGTCCAAACTTAAGACTGTGTACATAATAAAAGAATAGTATTTGCAAATCACCTCGGTGGTGATTAGTCAACATAATACCACATTGCTGCGTACTGCAAACAGACAAGCTGGTGGTTTGTATCAGTGGACATCTTGTTGTGTCCTGCTTTGGATCTGGAACCACATAGCTCTGCTATGTTTGATGAATACCCTACTGACCTGCTAAAATATGGGTGGGCTTGGATCTAGAAGTAAAAATCATTACTACACAACAAAGAAATAGGGCAGGAGGCTGCTGCACATGTGATAGATTGAACTTTGCTGTAAAGATGTGATTGAGTGAATGAAAAGTCTATAAATGTTTACATGATAACACAGTTGGTCAAACATCAGTGCCTCTATCTTCCTGCCTGATCTTTTTGTTGGGTATGTTTTTTTTTTGCATTTGTAGCTGTAACAATATAACACGGGATTTGAACCCAAAAGCAGACTTGGCAGACTAAACCAGCAGGGATAAAACAGTCCTTACTTGGTCAGTTGGAGGCTTACAGTTGGAAACATGATGACAGACATGGCTTGCAAGGGTCAAAAAGAGAGGCAGTATGTAAACAGAATGATTACAGCCAGAAGTGAACAAGGTAGGCTTCAACCACCTAAACCACATGGTCAACACAAGAAGAAGAAGAAAATTTAGGCTTGTCATAAACAGCTGACTCTGAAAGCTTTTCATATTCTGTGCGTGAAGCATATATTTTTGTACTTCTACACACGCTTCTGGTAGTTGAGTAGGTTAAATGTACAGTTAAGGAGGTTAAATAGTTAAATGTACAATTGTACTAAATAAAATATGGTAACCCAAGACCAAGACCTGGCTGGATCTCATCATCCCATGTAGGCAGACTCCTGTGGGCCCCACATGGGAGAAAATGGGGTTATCCAACTGGGCTAACCCATGTGTGGCCTCCATGGAAGAAGCAGAGGACAAAATTGGCTCAGCCCCATTTGGGTAACCGAGATGGCAAAGACAACACGTCCAATTAGGTGGGCTTCATCTATTGCTGGATATCATCATCAGCCCATGTAGGCAGACTCCTGTAGGCCCACATGGGAGAAACCAGGGTTATCTATACTGGTGCTTTATGGAGCTGTATGGCCCTTCATGAATCCAACTGGGCTAACTCATGTGGGGCCTCCATGGAAGGAACTGAGGACAAAATTGTCTAAGCCCCCATTGGGTAGCCAAGGTGGCAACCCATTTGGCCCCCACATGGGTGTGTTGGCTGTCCTAGATAGAAACCTCATGTTCCCTCTGTCAAGCAGTTTGTTCTCTTCATCCATAGGGTTTCTTCAGTGTAGCAGACAAGGTCATTTTTTTCCACAGGCATCCAATGATATTCTGGCTTATAGGTGGAGGAATTTTATCAGTACAAAACTTCAAGGAAGAAACCTGGATTTCTGAAATGTTTCTACTTACTAGGATCTGAATTGTTGCTTGGAGACATTGGTATATTGACTTTAGAGGATATAAACATGCTTGTTGTTGTATTGCTCACACGTCTTTTCACATGATTTCTCATGTATAACTGTCTTCGAGCGATAATAAAACAAGCCTCACCCAGGATATGTTATCAACACCACATTTTCCCACTTCAGCCCATATTCAGTTTTGAAATACTTCAAGTATTAGCTGTATATTGCTGGGTGTGACAAGGTAAGAGGGTAGATTTCAAACGCCAACTGTACCTGTACCTGAGTGGATCAAATCGGACTGTTCATTTCTTATTTTTGTTGCCTCTGATATTGTCCGTTTCTATCCCACATAAGATGTGAGTCACGTAGTGATAGTGGAAGGATTGTGTTTGTGTTTGTGTCCATTGTTAAAGCGTTGTTGACTTTAGATTATATTTCTTTAAATGTGTGGCCTGTGTGACAGATGTACATGATGATGGGGACCATGGTTAAGCACCGGGGCATTGAGGGTTTCCTGTTAATCTAGAGTATGCTTTGGGTTGGACTGCATCTTTAAATCACACCTTTCAGAATGAGAATCAGAGGGGTCCCGGGCTTTGTTAATGAGGCCAGCTGCAACCAGGAAATAACTTTTTTTCATGAGGTCTTAGTCCTAATGGACCTCAGACTCCTGCCAGAGGGGACTGACTCAAAAAGTTTGTGTCCGGAGTAGAAGGGGTAAGCCAAGATCTTGTCCATGCTCCTCATCTCATGAAGAGATGGAAGATGGCAGTCAATCAACTTCTTAGCAGACCAAATAAAAGCGTACCAGATGTTGGTAGATGAGGTGAAGATGGACTCAGTGAAGGAGGTCTAGAAGTGCACCATCATTGTCTTTGGCGGGTTGAACTTCTTCAGCTGTCACAGGAAGTACATCCTCTGCTGTGCTTGCTTGGTTACTGATGTTCAGCTCCCCACTTGAGGTCTGGGGGATGATGGTTCCCACGGATGCAGAAACTAGAGACTTTACAATGTCGATTGGGGAGTGACACAGGGTGACAAGGGCAGGTTTTCTGTGAATAGTTTCACTTCCTCTTCCTTTGAAATAAACCTGGGTTCACTTTTGGGTGTACTTCTCCATCGTTGCATATATATATTGCTTCTTAATGGCCATATAATTATAAACTTGTTTACTTCCTATGATAACCAATGCCTTTTTTCTCTCTCAATGGGGTTAACACAACTCTCTATATTCAATCAGTCATACTTCTCTCTCTACTGTTTTCTGTTTTAGCCTTCCAACATTGGCACGTTGAGTTAATCAGTTTCCAGCATTGTATGAAAACAGAGCTGTAGTTAATCTTATATTAAGTCTAAACATATTGGGTTGATTTATATGGATTTTCTATGGATGCAATGGCAATATCAATCTATTAGTTGGTTTGTCAGTCTAACGCTTTGCTCCAGACTGAAACAACTATGAAAGTTTGGTTCAGAAATTCATGTTTCCTTTTTCCAATACTTTAATTATACTTTGTTTTAAGTGAGCCAAAATGAAGTCAATATGGTATTGTTTATTTGTATGAAACCTTGAGGCAGAATTGAATACTCAGTATTCTAAAATAAGTCAATATTATGATACCAACACCCTGTGTTTCTATATCATAATTTAATACGAGTGAACAGATTTCAGTTTATTCAAAATGGTAAATGTTAGAGGTCTTACTGAGTGTATATCTGTTATACTTTCAGAGAAAGAACTGCCTTGACAGTGCCACGTCATGTTAGATTAAGTGATGAGTTGGTTTGATAAATCAAAAGGTCACATAAGAGAGAAAACCTTTACGATTTCCTCAAGCCAAGTAGAAGCAGTCGGATAAAGTAAAAGGAGCTTGACATTACTTATGTCATTCAACAAACCAGTAGCTTGTTAAAAAAAGCAAATGCAACACTGTCACGAATACAACACTGTCACAAGGCAGCCTTTAAATATGTTTCTAAATGTTGTTGTCTTGTTAAAAGTTTGATAATTTACTTCCAGGGTGATAAAACACAGTTAAGAACAAGTCATGGAAACATGACACGTGGGCCAGAGAGGGGTGTTTTAGAGCATGTGCTAATAATAGTGTGCTAAGTGTTTTTGAGTTCTGGCCATAGGAGACACACCCTAACCAGGCACAAAATGTATGAGTGTAGTTCCTTTTTTATGCAACATTAGCCATTCTAAGTCAGGAAATGAAACCGTTTAAACCCCAGCAGGGTGGTCATGAACTGAACTCTTGTCTGCTGTGCTAATGAAAAGTACATAACCGTCAGTTTAAATGAGTGGTATGTATGTTTGTATGTGCAGATGCTAGGTTTCACTACAACTTGCACTGGTGATGACAGGAAGTGACAAGAGGGGCAAGTGTCCCGAGCACTAAATGGGGTCCTGCTGACATAAATGGGAAAGAACGCAACTCTAATCAGCCCCGCAACTGGGAAATAATGCATACCATTGTTGTTCAGGGCAGGCGTGGGCCTCAGCCTGCACAGTTATTTCCCAATAGTCATGCATGCTGCTGTTTCCGTCATGTTTAAGAGGACAGAGAAATTCCTACATGGTCAGTTTACAAAGTACAGAATTAGTTTAAACTCTCACTGAGGGGGGTCCTTCAGGGTTAAATAAATGTACTCAACTTTTGACATATCATGCTGCAGCACATAAACATTTAAAAATAAAGAGTGCCTGGATAAATAACAGTCACCTGAAGAGGACAAACCTACTATACAAAGTCTGCTCTTGTTACAGCAGTTAGCTTAGCAGAAAGCTGGCAGGTTGCTTGATACATGACAGGATGTAGGCGACTCTCATGAGAGCTCAGTGTTTAGCCACACTGCCTCTCTAGGCCCAGCCGCCAGAGGATGTGGTTATTTCCTGTAGATAAGTTCTATACTGAGACACGCCGTAAAAGATCTGAGAAATGAGACACAATCTTCCATGAGTTTTTTTTTTTTCTTTTTTATATGATGATAGTTTAGTTGGCAGATATGTTCTGTTCAGTGGATGTGGTGAGGGGTATGTGTTTGTGCGCAGCCAGGTTTCTTTAAAACATTACCAAAAGCTGAATCTAAAAATCAGCCCATGAACAAGAATTATGTGTCATATAATCTTTTATTTTCCCTTTTTTTATGATTTTTTTTTTACATTAACACTAGGGGGCTCTAGTTTCTTCTGTTCATGCCAACAGTAATAATGAAGCTCTTATTTTGAAGGTTGATTTTAGCACAGTGATATTTGAGATGGATTCACTTTATCCAAAACTCTGTGTCAATTTAGACTTTGAAAAAAATCACAAATTCTCTACATTTGCTCTTTTCCTCAGATTAGTGTAAGAGTCACCACCATGGATGCCGAACTGGAGTTCGCCATTCAGCCAAATACAACAGGAAAACAACTCTTTGACCAGGTAAAAACACTTTTGAATTAAACATTATTTGGGCACACAAATTATAGATTTTTTAGTTTGTATGTGCAGTGTTCTTGGTTCCAACAAAGCACTTCTTTCTTCACACATCAAGTGTGTTAATCTTCTGGTGAGAAGACACATTAATAATATTTCTGCTTTTATGATTTAAGGTCGTAAAGACCATTGGGCTGCGAGAGGTTTGGTACTTTGGACTTCAGTACCAGGATACAAAGGGTTTCTCCACATGGCTCAAGCTCAATAAGAAGGTGAGTTTGGTCGTCCAATGTTCTGTTTTGCCCTTCTTTGTTAAGATTGTACTACTCTATTGAACCCAAGTCTGTTTACAGAAGTGTAACCTCCACCCCTTGCCCGTGTCACATTTTATTTTAGGTGACAGCCCAGGATGTGAGGAAGGAAAGCCCGCTGCTGTTTAAGTTCCGTGCCAAATTCTTCCCTGAGGATGTGTCGGAGGAGTTAATCCAGGATGCCACACAGCGGCTGTTCTTTCTGCAGGTGAAGGAGGGAATCTTAAATGACGACATCTACTGCCCTCCAGAGACAGCAGTCCTCCTGGCCTCCTACGCAGTGCAGGCCAAGTACGCCGACTACAACAAGGAAGTCCACACACCGGGCTATCTGTCCAGTGAACAGCTGCTCCCTCAGAGGTAAAACAGACTTCATCGCCAGATGATTAATGTCAGATAGGTGTGTTTGTATGAGACATGTCTCACTGCATGACTTCTGACATTCGGATGTCTCTTTTTCAGAGTTCTGGACCAGCACAAACTCAACAAGGATCAGTGGGAGGAGAGGATTCAAGTGTGGCACGAAGAACACAAGAGCATGATTAGGTAACAAATGCTATTTGAAGAGGATCTTTTACACTCCAAACCCCCCAAAAGACTGACTGAAATGTGTAAATTTGAAAGATTGGAGTGAAAACAGCATGACTAAGGAGACTGAGAAGTAGTTTAGCTATTGGTGTTTAGAGGTTTCAGGGTCACTATCTTAAAATTTGTAGCTTTCCTCTCAATGTCTTCCGCTTCTCAAGGCTTGTTTTCAGCCTTTTAGCTGTACATTCAACACATCCCACCCTGTGCCTCTAACTCAAAGCTCCAACACATTCTTCATCAGTCTCTTTGAAGCATTAGTTAAAGACACGTCCTGTTTGTCCACAGAGAGGAATCCATGATGGAGTACCTGAAGATCGCTCAAGATCTCGAGATGTACGGAGTCAACTACTTCAACATCAAGAATAAGAAAGGCACAGAACTGTGGTTGGGAGTGGACGCTTTGGGGCTCAATATTTACGAACAGAATGACAAGTAAGTGATTCTCCAACAATGTAATGATTTAAATTGCCACAAATGCACACGTTCAGCATAATCTGGAGTTAATATCACTTGTCCAATGAGTTTTTCTTGCAATGTCTTCAACAGAATGACACCCAAAATTGGATTTCCTTGGAGTGAAATCAGGAACATTTCCTTCAATGACAAGAAGTTTGTCATTAAACCAATCGACAAGAAAGCACCTGTACGTTAATCCCGAAAAACACCTTCACATTTGTTGAATCACCTGTCGATGCTTTAGTCCTAACAAACATCTCTAATGTTGCCGTTTTAGGACTTTGTGTTCTATGCTCCAAGACTGCGCATCAACAAGCGCATTCTGGCTCTGTGCATGGGCAACCATGAGCTGTACATGCGCCGCCGCAAACCCGACACCATCGAAGTGCAGCAGATGAAGGCTCAGGCTCGGGAGGAGAAGAACCACAAGAAGATGGAGAGGTAAGACTCACACAGGAATCTGATTTACAACATTTTAATCTAACATGAAGCCCTGCATTGTGTGTGATGGTTATGTGTGATATATTTTACATGAAAACATCTTGTATGTATTTCCATTAGAGCTCTGCTGGAAAATGAAAAGAGGAAGCGAGAACTTGCAGAAAAGGAAAAGGAAAAGATTGAACGGGAAAAGGAGGAATTGATGGAGAGATTAAAGCAGATTGAGGAGCAGACGAAAAAAGCACAACAAGGTGGGTGACCGGTCAGCATTCCATTAAAGCTTATCATCATACTGTAATGAATGGTGACGCTTACATATTGTTTCTTCTGTGTGTGACAGAGCTGGAGGAACAAACACAGCGAGCTATGGATTTGGAGCAGGAGAGGAAGAGAGCTCAGGAGGAGGCTGAACGCCTGGAGAGCGACCTGAAGAGTGCCGAGGACGCCAAGATGACACTGCTGCAACAGTCAGAGAACCAGATGAAGAACCAAGAACACCTGGTCAGTCAAGCTGTCAAATCATGTGAAAGGGTTTTATGGCTGTGAATGTTTCTGTTTTCATGCTTCAAATATCAAAGTCTAACAGAAAGTGTTGATGTTTTCAGGCCACGGAGCTGGCTGAGCTGACTTCGAAGATTTCCTTGCTGGAGGACGCCAAGAAGAAGAAGGAAGACGAGGCGGTTGAGTGGCAACAGAAGGTATGAGCCAACTTTTTATAGTAACCCATCAGTGAAAAGAGCATTGCTGAACTCAATACTTGATACTTGGGATGTCTTATGACAACATAAATACAAGTTAATGATGCCTGTGTCATGATCAGCTATACTGCCATTCAAAATGAGCTCAAATCGACTGGAAACCCCAAATCCACAAACGTCTTCCAACTATGTAACTTAGGGTTATATGTTCATTACAGTAAGCATCTAAAAAGTGTAAATGTTACAACAGCATTTAAAACTCACCAAATCCATCTTGATTAGTCTTTCTGCTGTTCCAACAATCGCTGACTCTGATTTGGTCGATATAAATCCCCAATTCACCGAGTGAGATGTGAAAATATTCAAAGGGGGCTGGCCTGGTGGCTTTGAAGGGATGACAACAAGCATAGATGACAACTTCTTTTCCCCATCAAAGGCCTGTCCGACCTCAAAGTATAGCGGTGAAACTATTCTAAATATAACATACAGTTAAACTGATATTGATTTTCTTTTTAGTGGCTATAATATATAATATAATAACTTCTGTACCAGTACTTATAAGGGAAATGTCAATACAAAATGTGATCTGTTTTCTAATAGTTATGAACGTTACATTTTACTCAGATGTTTGTGGATTCTCACTGAGATGCTCAACTTTGATATCAAACTTGCAGTTTTACTATTTCAAGCCACATTTCCTAGAAGCTTTAATAGATGAATTCGTTATCAGACGTCATTTCTGTGGCATCCTGCTGATCACGCAGCCACTCCTTCAGTCAGGACATTCCTGAGGTCTTGTCATTGTTGTGTGTGTTTTTTTGGGGGGGTCAAAGCTCACAGCTTACCTCGTCTTTTTTGGTCAAAGCCATGTGTGCCAGCCCAGCCCCTTCATTTTTCATGGGCAGCAGTGACTCATGCTTGTTTGTGGCGGTGGTGGTGACGGCTGTCTTTGTACGGAGGAAATCCTGTGTTAACTCTTTTGCACCATTATCGTATTCTGACAAGAATGCTGTGTTAAGTTGGGGTTTCCATGTTGTGCATTTCTGGCAAACGTTCAGGTGAAATTCCAGTCTTACTCATAATTGGCTCTTACTCCTAGCCGCTCATGGCACGAGCACTCTGGCTTTTACTGTATTTACTGTAATCAGTAAATATACATTTACTGTATATATATATATCTCAGAAGTATTTAAGAAATACGGTAAGTATACGACAAAATAAAACTGAGAAACTGGGCAGAGAAAACACAGATATAGCTGAGGGGAGGAAAATACAGTAGTCAGTTCTTTTTTTATTTTCCCTTTTCTCAGCGGTTTTAATTCTTGTTCTGTTTTTTTCCTATAATTATTGTGTGATTATTAAAGTTCATTTTTAGTGTTCAGACTAATAGAAACTTCTAGCAGAACAGAGCTGAAATGATGAGTCATTTAATCTGTTGACTAACTAGTCACCGATTTTGTGTTCTAGCACCACCATGAGGTTGATTTATTATTATTTTTTTATTTTTTTTATTTTTTTTGGCTTGGTTAGCAAAATGTCTCCACAACTAGTGGACAGATTTGGTGCACAAATTCATGTCCCTGCAGGATTAATTATAATAACTTAAAATGATCCCTGCCATTATTAGGTCATCTTAGCCTCATCTTTACTTTGTTTTTTTTGCTAATTACCAATTGCTAACACTTAAATTAAGAACATAGTAAAACATGTTACAAGCGTGTTAGCATAGTTATTGTGAGCATGCTGACGTTCTAAGCATCACTGTAATAAGTAAGACAGCCTCCCAGAGCTGCAAGCATTGCAAACAGTACAAACATTAAAAAATTACATTTCTGTCCACTGAATCTTTGTTCCCTCAGGCTACCACGGTGCAGGAGGATCTGGAGAAGACCAAAGAAGAGCTCAAAAACAAAGTGATGTCGGCTCACGTTCAGGCACCACTCGACGCAGAGAACGAGCACGACGAGAACGACGAGAGCAGTGCCGAGGCCAGCGCCGAGTTCACGGCTGCCGCCACGTACAAGGACCGCAGTGAAGAGGAGCGCATGACCGAGGCTGAGAAGAACGAACGCTTGCAGAAACATCTACTCGTAAGTCTTCACTCATTGATCAGGAGGCCAATTGTATAATTTTGATCTTTTAAGTGGCTCCAAATCAGATTTTAAGCAGAATAAATGAATGAAGCTGAAGTAAATCATCCTAGAAAAAGGCAGCTAATTGTTTAGACATGTACTCAAAAAACTTTTGTCAGCCTAATTTGAGAGGAGAAGCACATTGACACGAACTTAAATTACCTGGAGGCAACTCAGCTTTTACAACACTCCCCCCTGTGGCTTGGAGGACTAATACAAGCAGAAATAGAATACAAGACAGTTTACAGCCTCTGTGTTGTAGTGAAGCTCAGTAATATGAATGCACTTAAGATTGATGTGGTGAATCTGTCATCTCTTAATAAATCCAGAAGGATCTTTACCTGTTAAGCTGACAGAAAAAAGGAATAATAGTTTATAATGACAGCGTGGTGTAAGATGTCTTAAAAATGCGATGACTGTACTTCCAGGCTTTGAGCTCAGAGTTGGCCATTGCTCGGGACGAGACCAAGAAGACGGTGAACGACATGATCCACGCAGAGAATATGAAAGCAGGACGAGACAAGTACAAGACCCTCCGACAGATCCGGTCAGGAAACACCAAACAGCGCATCGATGAGTTCGAATGCATGTGATCTTTGCATTTCAGCAATGCGAACGCCCACACAGCTGGGCCACTCTGCCTGAACTGCAGTCCTGCCTCACTCAAGCTGTTTTTTTCTGTATCCAAATAAATCAGATCCACAACATGACGTGGTCGCACAAGCACAGCACAATGTACAAATTTGGATCTGGAAAATATTTGTTAGCATTCCTAACTTTGATTTAGGCGAGTCACTGGTTGAAAAAGGGACATACTGTATTTTATTAGTTCATTCCACTCATGGGGTTTATGTAGCATATTAGTAATGGGCTCACGCCTCATTTCATGACACATTGAGTAAGCATTTTTAATTGTTAAATGTTTGTCACATTCTTTGATCATGATCTCAAAATAAAAGGCGTGGAGACCAATTCAAATTTGCCTGTAGACACATTTCTGCAACAGTTTTTCACAGCAAGCTGTATTTTTTTCAGACAGTAATATTTCTTCAATCTGTCGACTGTAGGTTTAAAACCAAATGCACTGTAATCTAAACAAGCAAATACACAAAATATGACCCTGAAGTGTCTGTGGAGCATTAAAAGAGCAGTATTATTTTGTAAATTTACTTTGCATTTGACTGTAACTGTTACAAATCATACAGTATTCACACCCAACATTATATTTTTGAACACCTTCACATCAGTTTGTAAGTAGTTTGCTGTAATAGAAACTGAAACAAATGACTTTCCTTTTACATCTACATAGAAAAATCCTGAATCGTAGACTAAATGAACTTAATATGACAAAAATCCTAAAATACAAAAAGGAAAGTCTGGTGTCTGGAAACCATTTTAATAACTAGCTAGATGTTTTTTTTAGCTTAATACACTGAAGTGAAGTTGCAAAAAAATCAAGTGAAAATAATATATAGGCTGTCTTTATATCTAAACAGCACATCTGTAGAAACTCTCAAGTTGTAAATCAAATTTTAAAAAAAACAACTGATAGGAAGTTGATTTTACTCTTAATTCTCATCAGTGAGGAAGTTTGATAATCAACAATTTTTATTTTGCATTTATATAACCAGTAAAGCAACACAAAACATACACTGTAATAGTCATCTGTAAAGCTAAAAGTTGTAGTTTGTCGTGTTTTCTTCTCAGAAGCAAACTTCCACAAAATCTTCACAGAATTTGATGCATGAAATAAAATGATTTCATTAAACATGCACTGGAGGACCATATCTTACATTTGCATAAACAAATCAAAAACAGACTTCAACCATTTCCAATGCATGCATTTTTTAAATATACTGTATGTATTTAACTACATTTGTGTATTTTGTAATTTGGATTTTTCCAGATGTGATAAAATCGTGCGAGGTGAACGATAGACACCGCTTAGGATATTTTTGTATTGTAAAATCTCGAAGTACTTGTCAAAGATAACAGCATTTTTGTTGTAAACTAAATCGACGCTGTGATAGAAGGCTGATGGAACAAGCAACACCCCGAAGCCTGTGACAGGACCAATGAAAAGCTACAGGATATTATGATCATGTTATATCTCTAAAAAAAAAAAAAAAATCAGGCAACATACCATGAAAGGACGTTTTAAACCAAAACATTTTGTGCCGTTATTCCAGTTGACATTCTCCACTCAAGACGTGCGAAGGGTTTTGCTTGTTCTTAGATACTTAGAAATTAGTGTTTGAAAGATTTATTTACACTATGAATGTATTTTAGTGATAAATATTTCTTTTTATTTTCTCTTGTTGAATGAATATTTGTCATTTGTACCAAGATGCATTTTTGATATACAGTATTCTTCACCCATTGCTGCGCATAGTTCTTGTATCTGCCATGAAACATAAAAACAGAAAAAATGTAGTTGTTGCTATTTTGGATACCTTCCCATGCCTTTGACAATAACTTTTTTAATGCTACACTGTATGTTCTACCAGAAAGCACCATGTATTGACAGAATCAAGTGTAATTTGGACTCAAGTCATCATGTGTGAAAGAAATTTATTAAAAGATGCTACTCAATATTTAGTCTTGAAATAATTAATATTGTAAATTGACAGACAGACAGACAGACAGTGCCTTGGCCGTCATCATATCTTGCTGCTTCGAGTCTTCCTTTCACCAATGAATAAAAATCAAATTACAAAATTACATCTGTTTTGTCTTTTCCTGCCAGTTTGTTTCACATTATACCTGTTATTCATAACATTTTCGTGATAACTGAAGTATAAAACCAGTTTAATCGTCTCATTTATTGGTTTATTTTGTTGTAGTCTTTCAATGAGCCACATGGTGGCAGTTTACACTCACTCTACAGTGAGAGCAACACGGCAAGTTAAAAGTGATTCACATTAATGAACATTTGCTCACTAATTCTTTGTTTGTCGCAAACATAAAGCTAGTGTTAGTTTAAAGAGGACATATCGTATGTTTGAAGATGTAAATGCGACTTTGAGGTTTATTTTACCAGGCTGGATTATAAAACTTTCACAGTCTCATTCACCAGATAAGAAAACCTGACTGTACAGAACGTCCAAACAGACCTCTAAATATACTGAAAACTGTTCTGCACATTATTCTTCTGCAGACATCTTCAGACAGTGTGCAGTGAAATATCTCCCACAGTTGACTTTTCCCCCCTCAAATATCTCACATTTAAAAAATTCAGGCTTGAGTTTCAAAACTCAAACACATAATAAACTCAATGACTGACAGGCAAGCCGATAAGAAACTCTCTGATTTGCAATTTCGAACCCATGAATCTGGTGACAGCTTCTGCACATCTACAAGCTCCTGCCACTGTTAAAAACATTTTGTCATTAGTCTGTTCTTTTTTACAGTATGAGGACTTCCTTTATCTACTTGTTGGAGCTTTATTACCAAACAAGTTAAGGTTGGCGTAAGAAATCCCACCTGTTTTTGCTACAGGAAATTCAGTTACTTACTTGTTTTACAAATTGATGAAAATCGACCATCGCTTTCTCAACACCAAAGGGCGGTGGTGTTTTTTCATCTTCCACTTCCCCTATATTTGTGGCGCTCGTGGCCTGAGAAGGGTGTTGAAATGGTTCACACTTTGAACTGTCACTTACAGATAAGCAAGAGTCTTGCTGTGTGAACAGTATTTTAATATACAGTTACTACATACTATATATACACACTTGTATACTGTTAAATAGCTTCTTCAGGTTTTGAACGACGAACATGAAAGAATGACTCTTTTCAAAGCACAAAAAAAGGAACAAACAGTTTGGGCTAAACCATTTTGTTTGCAGTTTTCAGCCTTCAGAATATATCTTTACTGCATTATATTATGTTGTACTAATGCCTTCCAGCTCCAGGAACATTCAAGTTGGTTCATATGCAGACCTGCATCAGGGTGCTGGTGCCTTCCTGACCTGCTAAGTAGGGGTCATTCGGACAAGAATCACTGTAAAGTTCAGGCTCATAGTAGCTTCCACCATGCATGCTGTTATACAGTGATGCATTGAGATGTAGAGTTATGATGCATCATGCAATATGTATGCAGTCCCACAGTGTAAATCAAGTTCAGTTTAGGCATTTCACCCCCCCTTTTTTAGTTTCTCCAAGTTGTCTTGACTCATCACATCCAGCCCATTTTCTTTCCTCCATCCCTGTGACCTTGATGTTTCCTCCCTTAAGAGAGATTGGTGGAGCATTTTGATTAGGCTGGTACACGCAGGTACAGTGAACCAGTCTGAACAGTTGATATACAGAGTATTTAAAGTTCAGTGGCTGCGTGTGTGTGTGTGAAGGAAGCTCCACATATAGTACAGTTGTATCTGCAGAGGGAAGTCCACAGACTGATTCACGACGCATTGGACCAGAGTAACATGAGGAAGTTACACAGCACCGTGCTTGGTACATTCTGGTTTTTTGCAAAAGAAAAAAGGGTAATGCTAAAGAGTATAGCAACGAAACCGTGATGGTAATATATTTTACAGTGATACTTGGAATTTTAGGAGTCCAGACACATTATGAAATCATTGCAGGGGCTGAACACTGGTTACGTAAGCTGCCAGGAAGTTGTTGGATGCTGTGTTTCAAAGTAAAACGGGAGGCTTTTTGGCACAGGCCCTGATCCTTGTAACTTTCCTGCACATGGGAGGAGGAGACGGGGGGCGGCTGACAGTTAGACCATGAATCAGCAGTGTAGACTAAACACTGATGGTTGTCCTTGAAGCAGGAAGGGAGCAGATGATGGCCGGTGACAGCTAATAGCAGAGGAGGAGACCTGTTCAGAGGCTTATTAGTGGAAATACTGTATCAAGAGTAGAGTGATACAGAGCAGGGAACTTAATTTGATCTCACAGTTTGAACCCTAACCTTAAAATACCCTGTATATAATCTGATCTGAAGAGAGAGAAGTCACTGCTTCCTATATTTTTCATTATAATCGTATACGCTGTACGTACAGTTCCATAAGCACGTTTCTGAACACAATATGAACGCCACTAAAGTTGAGCAAAACTGTTGCATATGTCTCAGCAAAACCATTATCTCAAAAGCTGTGAGCCACGGAAGCCTTCAACGGCGTTTCACAACCATGACATGTTGACACTTTATTTCCACATATTTCCTGAGAGCTAGCTTTGCAGTTATCTTCCTTGTTTTGACTTCCTCTTTGCAGCATTGAAGCTCAATGGTCAAACGAGTTGTCTTGTGCGCAGTGTCATCATTGACACAGAGAAAGAGGAGCGTTGCACTCGGACTCCTCTGCTTCAACGTCAATGCATCTGAACACCCAGGTAACACATTGGTGTCTAATTTCTTTTCTTCTTTTTTTAAATGTTGCGCACACGACAATATCGATGTGCATCTTTTGAGCTCTTTCTGAATGTTTGTTTGGAGTGCTGCTTTGTGTCTTGTTCATTTATTCCACAGAGCCATCTTTGACTTTGCGAGATCAGGCCCCCCACTTAGTGTATTTGACAAGCTGAGTTTGACACTCTGTATCAGTGAGTGTCAGTTTGTCAAATACCCCAAGTGAGGTGTCACTTGTCTACAATCTTAACCCTTTCCTGGGTTGATCCAGAGACGGAGCAGCCAGCTCCACAGGGCGAGCTACAACTGGCTCACACTTTTGAGGACAAAATTTACATTGGTTAGAGTCATAATGAAGTGTTTTGCATATATATATTTCTCTTTACATGTCATCGTTTCACTGAACAGAAAGATTAGAATCTAAAATGTTTAAAATGAATCATCTGACATGTTTGGTTATAAGTTTATTGATTAAAAAAGCCTGTCATGTTTTTATTTATTTGCTTATAGAGAAGATGCCACGTATTGGTATTTTCAGGACAGGTAAGGCATCATTTGGTATGTTCGAGTCATTTTTGTTTCATATTGACACAGTTTGCACACGAGTATCATAAACAACAATGTGTTGCCAGTGATACAAAACAGCAAAAATGAAATCATATCTTATCATTAAATGCATTCATGCACACGTCTTGTGTAACATCAAATGATGAATGGTTGACCTGTCCGCACATCTGTAAACTTTTTTTTCCTCCCATTCAGTATTTTGCTAAATCTCTTGTTTGATGTTCAGCCTTGATTAAAGTGTTGTCTCTTTCTGCCAACATGTGGCACCACATGTCCCTTCAACTCCACAAGTAAAAAGTAGAACTTGGTCGATGTGCCAGAGGGGAAGAAAACATTACAATAAAAAAAAAAAAAAAAAAAAAAACACACAACATACAATGACTCTGCAGCCTCACATGTCCTCATGTGTCCTCTCGATCATTTGGAGACTTTGTGTGTGATAACCTGATCTGTCAAAATGCATCAAACATGTTTAATATGTGAATGTGAGCATGCAATTTTTAAATAAAAATATATGTGATCTCTCACGGGTTATACTTCAGGTTTGCTGAATTTGATCTTTACACACATTTTGCACAGATAATAGACAACTACGATGAAAAAATAAGAATATATATATATAATATAATAAATAACCACTAGAATAAACATGTTAAAAACAAAGAAACTTGCATCTTAAAGCAGCTCAAAGTGCTGCAGAAAGAAACTTATCATCTAACTGGCTTCTAAAAGAAGACACTTATCAGTCTGCCCTGCATTTCCTGTTCCTGTGTGGAAATATTGCATTGCCTTTATATGTAAGACCAAACATGTATGCCTGTCTGACATTCAAATACTAGTTAATAATCTTAGCTACAACTGTTTCTACCCTCTGTTTAAAACAACCTCAACTTAAGACATTGTCATTTTTAAAAGTTCTAAATGATGATCAGCGTGCTTAACATACATTTATCACTATTATCCATCATTATATTAATGTCTTTGGGGGCTGGACTTGTTGCTGTGGTTTGTATCTACACCAAACATTTGCAGACACCTCCATCTGTCGTGTGTGTTAGGCATGCTCGCTTTAAAAAGTGAATGACGTGGATGATGTACTGTCGTGTTTTATCTGTGTGCAGAGATGGCAAAAAAGAATGCATCAAACCATAAAATGTTTATCAGTTTTAACATTAAATATCTTATCTATTTGTGTTTCTTCTTTCTTTATTATAGCTTCTTCTTTTTTTAAAATAAGGGTTGTAATTTTCAACTGGTTGCGGCAGATGACCGCCCACCAATGAGCTGCGTTCTGGTAAATGTTTCTGCCTGTCATCACCAATAAGTGCTTGCTCATGATGGGACTTGTTAAGTCTTATGTATAATATTATAAAGAGTACAGTCTAGATCTGCTCTATGAGATATATGAATATTCATTTTATGGCACCTCCAGATACAGTTACATCAGTCAACTGATTTCTGGTTGTTTGACTACAAGAATTTTACAAATCTACTCATGCACAGTGGCCAAAAACCGTATCATGTTGCTCTCATAACTTTCCAGATATTTGTTTTTATGAAGGTCCTCCAAATGTCAAGTTGTACTGTATACTGTAAGCAAGACTTGTCTGGCCTCCAAGGCTGTTGGAAATGTTCTTAAAATAACACTGGTCTGGAACAGGACTTCAACACATGTTTTAAAGTTATTTTAATGAGTTTGTAAAATGATCCTCTATATATTTTTTACAAACAGATTAAAATGCAACACAAATGTACCTCCTTCAAACTGTTGAGCCACCCAGGCTGTACATTTAGGAATGTGATCTGTCGTTCTCAACTGATTTTCATTGCACAAGAGAAATGGGCCTCCAGTAAAACTGCCAAATTGTGCATTAGAGTACTTACTTGCCCGGTTTGTGAAATAAAGTAAAAACCACACCTGTGATATGACCTGACGTCAATGGGAATTGCAGAAAAAGGAGGTTTTAACACGGATGTCTACTATCTGTGTATCTGATGGATTCACTCTACATTTTTCAAATGAAAGTGTGTGTGAAGTAACCCAGTGGAAATTCAGGTAACATGTGGTCAATTGTGACCGTTAACCGTGTAGGAAGCTATTTTAAAAATTCACAAAATCAAGCTGCCGCCACATCCTTTTCTATATCTTTGCTGTCTCGCATTTTGTTGCTGTAATTCTGCCACCACTCAACATTTGTCCAGTAAGTGGTGGTAGAGCTCCATTCTTTGATGTGTCCCATCTAAAAGACGAGTCTCACATTTAACAGTCTGACACTGGACAAAACACACAAAGTAAGTTTATACAAACATATTCAGTTGGTCAACACATTTATTCAGCAAAAACTAGATACTAGTACTAATACTACTAATACTAACCATGCAAAGATCTTTATATAAATGCAATATCCTTTAAACTGGTGACATGCGAGAGGAACAAAAATATCTAAAACGAGTAAGAGTTGCTCTTTTTTTGTAACTTCTATTCTGCTAGAAAGTCAAGCATCAAATTAGGTCTAAGACACTACAAAATATATTAAACATAAATAAACATGGTTCTGTCATTTTTGGAGGATTGCTGATCCAATTTTGCTCCAATTTCTTTTTTGCAACTGTCAACATAAGTTACTCCTCATAATTGGCGATAACCAGCTGTCTGATATTATTTGACAATCAAGTTTAATTTATAGCGTGAAAAGGACACGACAAGCAGCTACACTTCAGGTCATAATTTTTCTTGCTTTCTTAACATAGAAGTGGGGATATCGTTTTTTAAGATGTTCCCTATTACGTGTTCAAAATGAGTAACTTGAGAATCATCGGCTGTTGTTTGTTTCCTAAGATATACTGTACACGCTGTAGGCCTACATATGGGATCAATTTTAGATATTAGGGAAAAGAAAAGCTTTTCCACTTGGAACTAGTGGTTTGAAACTTTTTAACATGAGAGTTTTTTTGTAGGGCATTACAGTACAACACAAATAAACATGAGCAGAAACAGGATTTGGAATAATGCACAATCACAATGACACCGTGTCTAGTAAGTCCATGCACATTGTCAAGTCATCTCAAAGACACTTTGTCACATTTACTCCGCTCCACTAACAGAATAAACATTAAATGGCTGTAGTTTAATATGATTAAATCAACAGATCTTACTGTGGAGAAATGTCAGTGTTGTTGTGACTATGTCACAGTCACCTTTATCACCTCACAGTAACACTGGGGTCACTGAGTCTGAGGGATTCCCTTTAACAACTGTATACTAAACAAGTAAATTCAGTACATGTTAAAAGTACTTATGTTATTTTAAGAAATTAAGGTGTTAAAATGTTCAGTATAGTCCATAAGCGACAATAAAAGTTGTAAGCCGAACCTGTGAATGATATGACCGCCAGTTAAAGTTCAAGGTTCAGTTTATTCAACACAAATAAAACACGTATCAAACAAGTCCAGTGTGTCAATCCAAATCAACCAGAACACACACAAAAAAAAAATTATCCAACAACAACAACTGGGTGAGCAAACAAACATCCTACTTATAAATATCTGGTTGTATGGCCAGATCCACTGTAGAAGAATCAGAATCACTATCACTATATTATCAGCCTGGTATGTGAACACAAAGAATGTGACTCCAGTTTCACACTATCGGCTGTATACATGGATATAAATACAGCTAAAAACAAAGACGACAAGGTAAACAAAGATTAAACTACTATGTGCAGATAAGAAAGATATATAAATAATATATATAAATGACATTTGTAGACAGGAAGGCAATGATAAAAATAAATCATTTTGTTTGCGTGACTTAATCTGCTGCTGTGTTCAATAATACAATCAGTTATTGTCCAAACTGTATTGGATAATTGTGACGTGACTTCAAGCTGAAGCACCCTGCTGACAGGGTCTAATTTTAAAAGTGTCAGACTGCAATGGTGAGACATCGACCTTCTGCAAATATAATACTTTCATCGTTATGCTGAAAAACACCAAGCTCAAAGTGACGCATCATTCTGCAGAACTTTCTCAAAATCCAGTCAGTGATAGAGATGTTACCTGAAACAGGCATGAGTCATCAGATTAAATGCAAAATGATACTTAGTTCAAATAAAGATATTTTTGCAGGATCTAGACTTTTAGATAAGTTTTTATAGCTTTGGAAGATTTTTTGGTGCATTCGGGAACAGGAAGAATGTCAAATACTGAGGTTTGCCAAAGGAAAGGCTTGAAATACATGAGGAATAGAAAAAATATAAATATATAAATGTGAGGTTTTAGGCTAAAGCGTGACTGCAACTAAATGAGATACACATAATAAAATATTGGCTTCTCATCTCGTCCAACCCTAATTCTAATGCACCATCTTTGTCATATTCCACCTGCACGTCTGCATGACTTTGGTTTTATTTCTTCTTTACGTGTCTAACCAGAGATATCAAAATCTGGCTGGATCTTGTTCACTAGATTCAGGGGCGTTCAGGGACCAGATCAGATCACAGATTTACAATAGGAACAAAAACAAAAAAAAACAATGATGGCTCTGCAGAGAAACGTCTCAGGAGTGAGTCACTGATCATGGAGGCTGCTCCAGACTCTGATACAATTGAGAAACTGCAAGTTACTTAAGTATGATTAAAGAAAATAACAAAAAAAATTAATAATGTCAAAAAACCTGAGAAATATAGCAGATATATCTTACGTATACCGTATAACATAGTTTATTTTTTTGGCCTTTTCAAGCTATATTTTGATAGAGACAGCTGAAGAGTGACAGGAAATGTGGAGAGAGAGAGACGGGGAATGACATGCAGGAAAGAGCCACAGGTCGGATTCGAAACCCTGGGCTTTGGCAGCAAGAACTGAGCCTTCGCACATGAGGCGGCTGCTCTACCAACTGAGCTAAACACTGCCCCATATGGTCATATTTTAAGTTTAATTTTTAATCATTTGAAATTTTAAGTATGTGTCCATCTTTAATATTAATGTTCCAAATTCTCTTCTTAGGAGGATAAAAATTGATGGATTTTCTGTAACTCATGTTGATGAACTAGTCACCACAAGGCATGACGAGGTATGATAAAGACTAAGTGAATAATAAAAATAAATGACATGAATATATTCTTTGGAGAAAATCTGTATTCCAGCCTTGTAATCAGCATTAATTAAGTAATAGATTGTCTATAGGGTCCATTTTGCATTTACTGGACCAAGCCACAGCACAACAAGCTTCATGATTCAAATATTTGAGATATAGATAGAATACATTGTTCATTTCCAGTAAAGTTTAACACAGATTGCTGAGATTGTAAGTGGTGGAAGTTACTAGAGCTAGGGCAGCCTATAATGTGTTTTCTTTACTGGAAGTGCAATTTATCACAATTTCCTGCACAGGGCCGCTGTGGGGGAGGGGGGTTGTTTGTGCACTCTACACTCCATGCTTACTCCTTCAGTGCTCCAGACTAACTTAACTCACTGGTGTGCTCGGGATGAATGTTCCACAAAAATCCAAAGAATGTGACATTTATGCGTGCAAGTAAGTGCCTTCTCTCTGCAGTCCAACAACAAGTCAAAGTCATGGCTAACATCACTGCAAAGCATTTCAAATATAACGTCGGCTTGCTTACTAACATGGACGAACAGCAAAAAGCTTAGTTGTTTTTCTGCATGCAGGTTACTATGACGGTTTGCGTTGCGAAGCAGCCAAATGCATGCAGTGTTACTGGGCTGCAGCTGGCTGGTTAACCTTTAGCTTGGTGGCTCCCAACAATAAATGATTAAACTAAGCTGGGGATGGTCGGCTGGCTGTGGCATTGATTGCTTTATGGTGTGTGTTGATGAGGTGATATGCAAACAAGCTAGATATTATCATGCTGCTAGTGGTCCAAATAAAATATAGAAATAATATCATGTATATAGACAGTATTATTGAAATTATGATTTAACTAGACTAGATATGATTAATAGTAAGGAGGATGCTGAGTGCAGTTCACGTAATGGCCAAAGGTAAATCATTCAGTCAGTCGTTATCTTTCATCCTCTTGTGGTGAAAACACTTCTGACATAATTAGTAGCAAAAATGACAAGTCCAAACAAAACAGTTCAGCAACAAAACACTTTCACCCTCTTCTATTTCTAGGTTGACTTTCTAATTTAATAAAATCTGATTTGTTTTTTTTCTGGACAGCTTGATCCAGATCTTTGAACTTAGGAAACCGTAAACGCTTAAAAAGTAATCACCACTTAGGAGGAGACATTAGAGAAGGAACATAATAAATTGAATGCATATTTGAATGAACTTCAGAGCATCTTAATGAGCTCCTGGGCTTCTGCTTTTCTGCTCCTCTTAAACTGGATTCCTTTGTCTCTTCGCATGCTGCTGGGGTGGCAGTTATCCATAGTCCATCTGTTCCCCTTATTGTTGAACAGTGACCCGTGTGACCATCATTTATTCCACATATTAGTAAAGCAGAAACTGACTAATCTGATTCACATGTGGTTATAAGAGAACCTACCTCCATCTGCTCCTCCTCCTCCTCTTTCTCCTGTCCTGCTCTTTACTTGGACAGTGCTATTCTCCGAGTGTCTGTATACTATCAAGGTTTTTTTTTGTCTTCTGGGACAGTGATTATTTTAGAACATTTTATTTAGGCTTGCTTGCTTTGCGTCTCTGCAGCAAGCCTAGTTTTTGGAGAACAAAATATGTAACGGTTGTCACTGCTACAGTGTTTGTTAGCTTTCGTTCTGTATAGTAGGACAATATACTTAAAACACTTTCAACAACTCTAAAGTTTACTTTAAAATCTTGTTCTTTTTGAGGATACCCTTATAAAAAAGGGTGTGACGTGCAACTTGTCAACCTTTTAAATGAGTCTCCCATAATGGTTTCTGACAAACTGAAGACGAACTTGTCCCATGTGCCCTCTCGCACTGTCAGACCTATCTTCACACTTGCTTACGTGCAGGTTGGAGGTCATCACTTAATTTGCTTGCTGATGCACAGAGGAGGTTAGTACATATACTTCGGGGAAACTTGACTGATGTTCCCACCACTTCCACTTAGTAAACTGTTGCGGTGAACTAAAGTAACGGCGTCCACCTTCCTTTTGTGTGGACGCTTCCTTAGGGCATCCAGTGGATTCTCCGTTGACACTCCTGGAGTGTTTGAAGGGGGCCAATCGAGAGTATGTCCTTTGGCTTCTAATCGATAGTTTGGCCACGTTCACACTCACCCTCCTGACTTTAAAATACAGAAAGTGTATATTTGGATCATTTTAACCTAAAAAAAAAAAAAAAAAAAACACAAGAAAGTGTTTCTGACTTGTCTTTAAAAAAAAGGTGCCACGTCTTGATTTCTTATTATTGCTGACAGGTTGTGACATAACTCAAAAGAATAAGACCATCCACAACTTTCTTGGTTGTTGTTCTATATGCAGCCTCTGGTCAAATCTTCTAGACATAGCCAAAGGATGTGCTGTTTACATACACTCCAAAGTTCCCGCTTAGAAATGGAGTCTGCTAAAATATATGAAATATATTGTGATACTGTGGCTAACGTTAAATAGCTAACATAGCAAACATGGTGGGTAACATCAGCTAATCCATGCAGACTCCTTGGGGCTGATTTGGCTGCTAAATTGTCCGGTTTGCCATTGGCAGGCAATTGGCAATTTGCATACTTTAATTACAGTTGCTATTTTGAGTACATAACTGCACCACACTGTCAATTATGGCAAAATGCAGTGTATTGTGAGTACCCAGATGGTTTAGTTGTAACATTTAAAAAGTCGAGTGTGAAACGCTGGATACTTCTTGACCTCAGTGGTCACCATTATGGCTATGTCACAGAAAGGGATGCTACCACCAGCGTTGTGAAAATGGAGGCAGAGGAAGCTGCTGCGGTTCTAGGGATAAATAGACAAATGTAAGTTGTACGTATGTTTTATTTTTATATTTTGGCAGTCAAATGTTGCCGCTCTGCCCAGTAGCAATTTGGTAAAGTGTACACTTGTCATACACAAATTGAGACTCTACACCAGGAGTGTAGTGCACTAACTAAGCTGGTGTACTTCATAGAAGTGTACTAACTAACAAAGTATACACAACTACTATCTGTTGATACAGTATTTATAGTTTGCCAGATTAGTTCACCAGCTAACGTGATCCACAAACTGTTGTAGCATTTGCTGGGGACTATTTTCAGCCAAGGATGAATACATTTTGTACATTTTGATCAAATTACAATACCATAGTTGTTTTGTGGTCAAACTACAGGGACAAGCTGAGCCAACTGGCCACAATCTCACCCTCAATGTGGAGAAAACAAAAGAGATTGTAGTCGGCTTCCAGAGAGCCCTCATCCAGCACCCTCCACTGACCATCAGCGGTGCTGCTGTGGAGTTTCTGGGTGTGCACCTCGCACAGGACTTCTCCTGGAACAGGGGCAGTGGCATCACTGTGTGGTATGGAGGCTGCACTGCATCCTGCCATAGGACCCTGCAGCAATTCACTCTGCATTGTGGGCGACTTCATCCACACCTCACACTGCTCCGTCAGTCAGAATAAAGAGCATCTGGGCCAGAGCCAGCAGACTGGGAGACAGTTTCATCCACCAAGCTGTCAGGAAGCTGAGCTCTCCCACCCTCCTTCCTACTGGCACCAGCAGAAACTCTGGACTGCCACTTTTATCCAAACCAGCTGTTAATTTTATTGCACTATACATTTTCAATTGCTGAATGCCATCTATATTTAAACTCTTTACTCTTTATTTATATTTTAATATCATATATTTTCATGTTTATTGCTCACTTTCCACTGGGGATATGAGAGAAACGTAAGTTTAATCCTCTGTATGTCCTGCGCACACTATTAAAGCTGACTGTATGATCACTCAGTCAGGCTTTGGTGCAGACGATAACAGGATAAATTCATGTTACAGACTACAGTAGTTAAGAGGAGCAGGTTCAACTTGTTCTTGTCCATATAAACACCCTGACCAAGGACTAACTCATGGTCCTAACACTGTTAAATGTTATGGTGAGGCACATTTTCTTTTTCCTCCCCCCCATTGTCTTATTTCAACAATGGCTGAATGAAATACAAATAATTTGCCATATAAGTTGATGTTGCAGAAAAGCAAACTACATAAGCACTGCCTTTCCTCCTCAGGGGTGCAGCGTGACCTCGTTCATTGTCGGTGTTGCACTCTCAATGTCACTCTGACTTGTGCTTGGAGGAGCCAAGCATCCTTTTAGAAGAGATTGTTAACTGAGGAAGAAAATGGTTGAAAGAGGATTACTTGGACCCTGCCTGGTACTAAAAAAAGTAATTCAATAAAAACATCGCTGAGCTCACATAATTACTTTTTCAGTGACTGGTTGAACATTATTATTATGCTCAACCCTTCCTCGTGCAATATTTGAGGAGAGGAGAGTTTTTTGTTTGAGTAGATGGTTTTAGTGGGTAAGGTATTTCAGAAAGGTATAAATAAGACAGAGAGAGGAAGAGGAGTATTAATGTGATCAAGCTTGTGATTTTTTTAATTGCACTTACTTCCTTATTATGCAGTGCACTTGAGTTCTACACTGAATATTTGCCAACACGGTCCAAAATTAAAGCTGGACAACAGACGATCAGTGTTTGATATTTTCTGGAGGACATGTTGTGGAGGAGGAGGAGACACGTGCATATAATCTGTTGATCATAAACACACACACAGTAGAGCGTGTTTAATAGGAAATTAAGATTGAGACTGTTTTGCATTTTGACTGAGCACCAAGGTTATATTGAAGTTTATGACACAATCTGAGCAAATTCTGGCAACTGTGAAGGTATTTACAGTATATGTCTGTCAAATGGAGAAAACTTGGTATGAAGCTGCCTGTTAGAGAGTTTTTATTATTATTTAGGCTGCCACTGTCAAAACAAATCTTTAAGGCTTGATCATAGATTTAAATTCCCATTTTGTAACATACTGTGCATTCACTAAGCCAGGACAAAACTCTTTGCCTTTAAACAGAAAAAATATATTTTTCTCTTACAGAAAGAAAGTTGAAAGAAAGATACTTTTGTTTCAAACTTAAAGTGACTTAAAGACTGATAGGGCCATTGAGGTATGAGTGTTTTAACACCATTTCCTACTGTGCAAGTCACAGGACATCCTAACTAACCATTTTGCAAAGCATGCTGGAATACATTTTGATACATTGAATTTGTCCGATATTTTAGTTTATGACTAAAAACTTAACAAAATTAGTCAAATTCAGGTTTGTTGCCTAGTAGGTTTTCACATGGATTTAGCATTTGGCAGTAAAGTCTTACAAAGCTCTTAGCATGGCTGCAGACTTTTCGCCTAAATAGTTTTTAGCACAATCTGGAGATCTGCTTCAGTTTTGTAATCATTAGCACATTAATAATGAGATAATGCCAGGTGATTTTCACACCTTACAGAAATTAGTGGAAACAAATGGCTACCTGCAATGGTGGACCGGGACCCTTTGCAAGTGAAAAAACAAAAACAAGGGCACCTGCTGGTTGTACTGCATTTATATTTTAACAGCTTAGTCTGGGTTAGGGTTAGTACCCTAGAGGCATTTCATCACATTTTCTCCTCTGGGAAGGCATCCAAGAGGGCACTTTTGGGGTATCCTCATCAAGTGTTTACTCAGTGTTCTTAAACAATCCTGTATTCACTATAATCCCAGATAATCGTCAGACTATTGTCAACCCTTGGACCCCCTGCATCATCCAGGATTTTACTTTTGGTGCAGCTGCACGTCAGATGTGCTAAGTTTTGCTGAGAAACCATTTAAAGATGTATTTAATAATTCATAACAGATGAAACGTTGCACTCAACTACATTTAGTTAAATATTCTTGGTTGGTTGGTTTCCAGTTTCCTTCTGAACTGACAATGCTATTTCAGGTTTAATAGGCTCTGATGTTTGCTAAATATAAACCAGTTGTTTAGCTGATTGTATCACCATCTTAAATCAACAGTTGTTGAAATAGCTGTCTGATGACAACCATAAGTAATGAATACACTGTTTTTTCTCCATTAATGATCAACAAACGAGTGCAGCAAAGGATAGCCAAATGTGATAAGAGACAGACCTACTGAAGTATTTGTATTTCTTTTCCTATGAAATCAAAATAGACATGTTATGTAATAAATAAATAAAAATCCATCCAATAATCAGACTCCCAGTAGGCCTGACAAACTCTAACGTAAGATAAATTTGATTAACTTGGTCCACAAAGTCCAAATTTTCAATTTCAAGTCAGTTCCACTAACGTAAAAATGTACTGAGGCTACATAATAAGCATGACCATAGATTTTGTGTTATTAATTACCTTAGTAAGATGAAAGAGACAATATTGAAATTATTATTAGATCCCCTGTGGAACTGAGAGGGAGGATTAAACACTAAATGAAAGATTAAAACAAGGAGAGTTTCCTGACATACGTCCAAACCTCTGTGGTTCACTGACCAGTAAAACCTCACATGATGATACAAGTTTCAGTTTCGTTGGGTAGATGTGCGAGATGTGTTACAACCAGGAGTGTGATTTAATTGTGACCAAGTATGTTCGAAGTGGCTGACATGCACTTAATATTACCCTTAAAATTTAAAACTGTGTTGAATTAGAAAACAGCAGACCTCCTCATACTCCATTTTCAGTCAAAATGAATGTCATATTTGACTTCGGTACAACATAGACCTTTTTAGGAAGTATTTGATTTGTTTTCAGACTTTTCAGAGGGATATGAGCTAATGAAGTCTTAACACCTAAACGTATTAAAAAAGTAATGAAAAAAATTTACCAAAGAATCTAAAAACTCTTGAGTTGTAAAACATAAATAAATAATATAAATAAATAATTTCCCCCTGGGATTATTAAAGTAATTCTGATTCTGATAACTTCATGATTTGGAAATCATGAAATGAAACTGCTCATATTCACACAATGTTCAAGGCTTACTGTCCCATTCTTGTATTCACATGAACACATTTAATACATATGACGCAGATGTAAACTAAAATGGTCCACCAGCATGTCGCTGCATCAGCTACAAATACCATCAACCCATCGTCTGAGAGGACAAAGTGCAAATAATTAAAACTACGGTCCCATTTCCTGCTGATATAAAAGGATTATCTGGATGGTTTGCAACCCAACACCAAAAAGAAGGATATGTTTTTTATTGATGCAATAGATGAACAAATGAGAAAAGCAAGCATGCTTATACTGCATCTGTGTGGGGGATTTGCATAACCTCATTTTCAACTTCAGATTTGAATGGTTGCTGAATGACCTTTTATTCAGATTGAACACATGTGGGTCCTGGTGTTAGACTTGGACCAACTGTGACATTTTAAAATGTGATTACATTATAAGTGGTCAAAGCAAAGACTGTAATCCTGCTGGAATTTCCTGGTCTTGCCCCAACTCTAGTACATTAGGTTTCCATTTCTTTTGCGATCCTTTTGTGGTGAATCCATTATGGTTATCACTCTGTATAAACTCCAAATGTTGAATTCACTGATGACTAAAGTGTGAGAGCTGCATATACCATTTATATAGTGTTGTGATGCAGTTCCTCTATGAGCCACTAGATGCTGAGCACAAGGAAAGTGAGACTGTGTTGCAGTTGTGGAGAAAACTCCAATATCAGTGTTGTCTGTGGTCAACGATTATTAAAAGAGACTAGAGGTGCATTTTTATTTGGTGGAATTATTTTGCTTAATAATACAAGCATGTGAATTAAGTTAAAACTTACTACAGTCTGTAGTTTTCCCCAGGACAGATCCGATAACAAATGCTACATGCATGCACTATTTCTACCAACAACAGGAGGTATACCCATTACGTTTTTATTTTTCATCTATTATTCCATAAATACAAGAAAAACTTTGGGTCGTAGAAACACAGAAGCGATAGACATTACAGACCACCATCACCTGGACTAAAAGACAGTTCTGACTGACTTGTTTGCAGATAGACAGTTTGTTTTGTCTGCAAAGGCGTATTTTATTTAGTGAAGAGCATCTGGATTAAAAGGAAAACAAATGTCAAGAAAGAAGAAAAACTGAGGTATCGACAATACAAATTTAGATATGATAATATCTATGGTAGACAGCGATGAGAATAAAGAAATTTTGATTCCTTGCTGTGTTTTGACTGCCACACAGGTGCTTCCATGTGATGCTGGACTTGGGAACATAAAGTACAGTCAGTGACTGCACCTGTAATTTAATACAAACTACTTTACAGTCAGCTATTCAAGCAATCGCAGCAGTCAATATTATTAAAGTCAACATTAAACTTTTTTGTATTCTACAAAACAGAACTTGTTAATATGAAGCGTATCTCTTGTTTACTACTGGAGTGCACACCATACAATGTCACACTGACCTGATTTGGTTTCTGTTTTTAACAAATTGTGTCTTCAGAAAGACATTGAGATTACAGTTTTTATTCACCAAAGAGCTCTCATTGATCTCCATTAGCTTTATTAAAACAGATTTTATAATGTTTGTATGGAAGATATCCAGCAACTTAGTATTAAATATATCTTCAGTGAGGAAAGAGTGAGACTTCTAATCTGTACAAAGATAAATAAAGATAACGTCACAAGCATGTTTTCTAAGAATTAGAGGGCCGTTTGCATTATCTTAATGGCAGTGTACTAGATAAAACTGAAGACAGTTATAAACAGTATATTGAAATTTGTTTACCCAAGTTTAATCTTTAACTTTAATTAGTTTCACAACTAATTGTGAACTCAATTTTGGATTATTGTTGAATCATCAGCGCACATACAAACTTTGTCCTTGTGTACACTTAACTTTTTTAATTTGTAAAAATAGCTAATAGTGGTCCGAGATAACATCCTTGAGGTATCCCACAACTATTTTTTGAAAATGCTCCTCAAATTTCCAGAGTCAGGCTTTCTCATGAAAGTCTAACATTTACTTGTATTCATTTAAAAAAGCAACAACAGATTAATCAAATGCAGCACCAGAGTCTAATAGTTCAAGTCAGACTATGTTTTTGTCATCAATCTCTTAGACGAACATCTGATTACCAGATGATTGTAATTAGAGAAGGTCAGAATAATTAAAATCGTTGCATACTTTGGTCATCTTAAAGAGAATCACATTCAATAGTGACTGCAAAGGCAGCAAAATTATTTTGTTATTTTGAGGGAAAACATCTGGTACATTATGGCAGCATTTGCTTAGTGTAGATCGAGTTCCAGTGCAGAAATATTTCTGTACTGGTGTAAAGATTTTAGCAGAAGTTGTGTGCCTTTATAAAAAAACTATGTATGTGTTTTAGTTTTTAAAAGTGTCAGACCTGATTTATGTATTTTATACACTGTGCATGTTTTTATGTCTATGCTTCTGCTTTGCATGTTTCAGTTAGCGTGAGATGAGATTAATGTTTTAAACAGTAAGTGGAGGTACTTTGGCTTAAACTTGCAGCCTCTACAGTGAGAAAACCGACACTTTCCTTGTGCAAATATTTGGCTCACAAAACAACTTACTGTCATTATCATTCAAGTTAGTAGTACATGAAACCTAATTTTACCCTCACCCTCGAGCTGAAAGAGGGTGTAGATAAAGGCGGGAATGTGTGGGAGAGCAGATAAGTAAAAAGCAAGGTTTCTAAGAGGCAAAATGCCAAGGCTGAGACCTTAGATCTCCTGAAAAACTGTGAAATCTGTGAAAGTGAAAATTCAAGGTTACAAACAAACAGCATGACGGTTCCCAGTTTGGGATCCAAGCCGTCACTGAGAAACCTCAGAGATCTTTAACAAAGTGTTAAAGAGGTGATAATTAAAGTTCATGCAATAAACATTTTAGTCCTGGTTTACTTTAATGTAATAGCAGTAAATGCACCCCAGAGAGACGCTGCATTAATAAAACAAAATACAGTTTGTCAAGTTTGAAAGTGTCATTTTTCCACCTGGAAACATTGATGATAATGTAATCTTTTATATAATTTAATTCAAGGCTTCCAAATAACTGACACATATACACTAACGTGTATATCGGGTTTCAGACAAATAAAGAGTCAGTGTTTTCATGTTGGTTCTTTTTCATTTATCGTGACTTTATTGGATAGTTGAGAACAGATAGCAAGAGGAAACATAAGAGGGCAGGTAGTTTCGACATGCACCTTCTGGTGTTTTTCGTTTCAGTGGTTAAATTGACTGCAAGAAAATCTTTGTTTGATGAACTTTCTCGACTACACTTTCATTAAGATAGAGACACGGAGACGGCACTATAACTTCTAAAACTTTATTTAATTTCAACGTATCTTTTGTCTGTTTTAAACGATTAAACTCATTTTAAGGCCTAAATTGCTTTGAATGGTCTCTGTGTTTCTAAGACTTGCCCTGAAACAGTAGTTAAGCCTGGAACAGTATTTGACCATGCACAAAAAACAACAAAACAACCAGAAGAGCGCACTGCATGCATTTCAGATCTCGAACAGGTGTGTCTTGGGGCATATGGGTGGGGATTGGAGTGCAGGGCACATGGCGAAAAAATAACACGCCAATGTGTTTGATTTCATCTTTCCCTACACGACCAAAACTCAAAAAAAAAAAAAAAAAAGAGAGAGACATCTGTAACATGTGATCATCTTTAAAAAAAAAAAAAAAGGCACAGACATGACACATGAACTATGCCATGATATCACATTGGCCATGTATGTTGTCCCTAGAGTAAACCAAAAACTGCAGTTCCTCAAACGTCCACTTGAGGCTGGCTCCAGAAATGAGTCAGTCTCCATAAGTCCCCATGTTGAAATGTCCAACTTCACAGCAGGAATAAACATGTTTACAGAGGGTGTATTTTTACAGTCTTTGAATTTTTATGTCTTTAAGACATGAAAGTCTGAGCTACAAGGCACTTTAGAAAGCTATGGGTGACATCACGGATATGACGTATATGAGTTATACAGTCTATGGTGTAAACAAGACTCTCAAGATCACTTACAGCCCCTATACGGTGGGTGAAGGAGTGAATACAGCAGCCAGTAAAAGAAAAAAAAAATACTTTAAATCACCGCAACCACGAGACATCCTTGAGCAAAAACGACCAACCGTATAAAATAATAAATGTTGACAGACATGGCAACTCATCTTAAAGAAGGGGGTCCAAATTGGTTCTTTTAGAGAAATTCATGTAAGAACAGCGATATATTAACTGTTTAACAAGACAATGAAAAGTAAACAAATAAGCACACTCTTCAAATTTCTGTGGAAAGGACTATTACTTTTGCGGTGCTGGTTATCCCCCTCAAGTGTATTGTAACCAGACATGGAGTTGTCGTGTTGTGCGCCATTTGAAGGGTTCCACCAGCGAAGAGAAGCCTGCTGCCTTGACATTTTAGGCGAGAGCTGCAGGACTAATGCCAGCATATTTTAAGAGACAACCAGCACCGACTCTAAAAAGGCCCTGCTCTTGTAGTTCATCAAGAACGACCACTGTGTCAGAATGACAGAGGGCTGCCTCCCACACTGAATCATCTTCTCCCAGCTGGCAATGGATAAAATGGTCAGATAAGGGGAGATATATATTTAAAAAAAAAAAAAACCCGTCTGAAGGCCACCCTTTAAGAAACGTTAAGATGAGTACTCAACCTTATGAGAAAAACAACCTCTTAGATCCACTATCATGATCAGTGTCCAACCAAATTCACAGCGTCAAGGACGCAGCACAGAAAATATCCCACTATGACGATGAACAGATAACATACTATTAAAAAAAGGTGGCTTTTTGATAATGCAGGTCGCAGGTCAGCTGGTTTTATGATGAATGCAGCATAAAAACTCTGCCATTACACACATAGCCCAGCTGCATCACTGAGCAACAAGACCTTTCCTGTTTGTATTAGATGTTTCTGGAGGTAAAAAGAAAAATCTAGTGGTTCTTGGGTTCTTGCTCCAGATGGCTCAGATGTCTTCACATTGATATGCAGACCATTTATTTTCAATGACAAAGTCTGCACCAAGAATGAAGATCATGCATCTGTGATGGTTGAAGCCTAAAGGCCACTGTAGACCAACAACAGTTTGCAGCTTTAGGAGAACCAGTAAGCAGTTGTAGTTCTGGTTCACAGATGTGTACAATATAAGTTTTGGTGTGTTATATGGAAGACAGTGGCACATTTACAGTTCTGCCTCATAGGGTTTTATAGAGTAATTCACAGAGTCCAAGTGGAATTACACTTGTGAATATAATTCACAGGAAATCTAGTTGAAATTCCATTATTCCACATGCAGGTTTATTATTGTTAATAATAAACCTGCATGTATTCATAATATTTTAGTTCAGAACTTGTCACCTAATAAGGACACTGCTTAAATTTATCATATATCAAATGTAACAAGAGTTAGAGGGTCACAGAACCACAATACAACACAATGTCAGAGGCAGAGGAACTGGAGACTAAAGCTTTGGGTCGTCTTAGCCTTTAACTGGTGAGAAAGGAGGCTCAGGTGAGGATTAGTTCAGCACTTCTGTGGGCGTTTACTGTGTCACCATGTCTGCTAATATCCAGAACATCAGCAACATCAACAACCTCAGCAGCTTTTATTTTATTCAGTGCTCCCACCTGTTATACACCTGCCCAAATGGAGGCTCAATGACGGCACACATAAGACAAATGTTTGTAATATGTGCTCACAAATCAATAAGTTGTGGTGTTGAGGTAAGTAGTGCAAGATCTTGAGATTAAAAGTCTTTTTGTAAACACAAATGAATGCAACATACCTGCCCTCTGTCTTAGTTCAGTGGTCCAGCAAGGAAAAAAACTGGTAGGCCACAACTGTGGACCAGGACAGTAGATCCTAACCAGGACTACACACGCGCACACAAGTAAATAGTTCCAGTTTTATTTAATTTATGTCTGTTTTGAAACAGCATAATTATTCTGACATTACATGATTACGCTGCACTGCTACACTGAGCTATCTGGATATTGTCACACATGTAGGTAGTTTGCTCAGACATTTGTTTGTTCCAATCTGTTTGAAATATTGTAGCAGCTTGTTGACATCGTAGTAGAAGCCACACATGACTCATGATGGTGTGGGATGTGGCATTTGAAATGACTAATGAAACACAGTTGGTTCCACAGTCATTGTTTGTAGTGTCGTTTTCAATGATGCGCTTGAAAATCGGAAGGCGGTAGCCCTGATATCCAATCTACATGCATCCCAGTGCATCGACTTGGGAAACATGAATGTCTGCACGAACAAATGTTTGTATGGCAAATCTCTGAAGTGCAAAGATGCTTCTTGGCCCGCTTTAAAATAGACAAGGAGTAGGCTGTTAGTGCACGCTTGCAAAGACATCAAACACATGAACTGAATTGCAAAGGAAATGGAAAGTTGTTTTGGCATGTTTAAAAACAAAAACACTAGACAGTACAAATCGGATGATGTGATGATTCATAACCGCCATTGTTGTGACATCAGGAGTGTTCATATCAGAGAACTTGTGACTAGAAGCTTCTGTTTTGTTTTTTTCCATTACACTTTTTCTGAGTTTAGTGGATCACAGTACAAGGCCAAACAGGAATAACACTGAGAACATCATTGGGGCTATTTTTGTAGACTTTAGTGCTCCCTCCAGAGCCACAGAAGACATTATACACTTTCACAGGCTTGGTAGTGCTGCTCATAACTAATAAACTGACTCATGTAAAATCATCAAGCCCCACGTTAAAGCTCCAGTGTGTGGGATTTAGTGACACCTAGTGGTGAGGCTGTACCAAGCGTGCTACGGTGGCTGCAAAACTAACGAAAAATGCAACAGGCCTCTTCGCTAACAATGTCATTTGTGCAGTATAAAAAGTAGTTTATTCTAAGAGGCCATGTCTCGATGAGCTTGCTTCTTCATCATCCAGTGATTCCTAGAGAATAGAAAAAAAATACTTACATGGATGCATTAACCAGTGACAGACACCCACATGAACACGAGGAGAATGTGCAATCTTCAGACAGAAGAAAGCTTTGACAGCTGAGGTTCAAACTCAAGACCTTCCTCTATCTGGCTATGAAAAAGTTATTTGGTTCCCAGATGTGTGTGTATGAGGCAACAGGTTTGAAGGTCCAAATGTAGACAAAACCAATTTAAAAAATAAAAAACAAAAGATATGAGAAGGCAGTCCAAATAAGCAAACATATAGAGGGGTAGAAAGAACAACAAGACAACATAATGAGGCAGGTGTGTCTGCAGGTAAGGATCAGAATCATCAGGTGGACAGGTGGAGAATGACAGGCCTGGAAAGTTCATCAGAAGAGCCAGGGTTTTAGTGAGAGGTGGCTGGACATTGGGTCACTGAACAGACAATCGATTAAAGGCTTTGGATACATAGTGATGGTGTTGCTGTAAAGTTTTTAGCTTCAGTAAACAGACAGGGGAAGTGATAAATATGTTTTTTCTAGACTGGTTAGCAAAGACTGGGGCCAAAGCACTGACACCTTGTGGATTTCATAATTTCAATCCAATATGTGCACAATAAGCCTGTAAGAAAATGGCGGCACGGTTTCACCAGATTTCCCTGGTGAAAGTTCCCAACCACATAACACAAAAAATATTTACTTGGAGAACAAATCTCACAAGTGTCTTCACAATGAAAAATAGGCCTCTTCGATAATAACATGTGTAACGGTAGGGGGAAGATCAAGACCAGAGTTTCTGGCTGACAATAGTTGTTAAAGTGAGGACTGCACTGTGCCAAAGAAAGTTCAGAATGAATTTGAGTGTGCCATTTCCAACCTCTCTTGAGCCCTAAAAAAAGGGCGTCATCACTCCCTGATTGGCCAAGAGGGGAAATGGACCAAGCTGCTCTTAATTCATATGAGCAGCCAGCTGGTCCCCACATGTTGTGCAACAGGTGATCAGAATAACCCAATAATTGACTCAGAGGATGTTCAACTAAATCTATTTTATAAAAAGAAATTACAGCACAGAAAAACAAATCCACTACCAAAGTATGAGGGACTGATACAAGGAGGATATTCATGACCGAAGTACAATTTTGACATACTTTACATGAGTACTTTCTACTTCAACTCTACTACATCTCAGAGGAAAATATTGTACTTTTTACTCCAAACTAGTGTTTGTTTCTTTTGAAAGCTTTTGAACTGAAGGATGAAGCATTCCTTTATGTGTTTATTACTTATTTAAGATAAATAAACTCTTTACAAACCCACTTGGATTAACTGGGAAAGTCATTGTCACAATGTATACAAAAGGAGCTCAACCTAAAACATCTTAAGCAGTAAAAATGCAGCATACACACAAATGCAGCAGGAATATGAATCCAAAAATATCTATATATGTAATAGCATTTTGTACATCGTGAGTACTTTTACTTTTCATGGTTTAAATGTATGTCATTCTGCAACACAGAGCTTACAACTAAATGCAAGTTGTAATCTCTTCAGGCTACAAACAAAAAAACTATTTTGATTCTTTGTTGCCATATTTATAATCCTGCAGCAAAAAATATAATACATATTTTGTATTAGAGTATATCCAGTGAGGTATTTGTACTTTTACAGATGTAAATGATCAGAATACTTCTTCCAATGCTCATGATGACAATGATGCATAAATCTGAAAAACACTGGTTTTGTCTTTGCCAAGTTGACAACTTTGCTGACAGCCAAACATCAAGCAAATGCAACAAGACAACACATAGCAGCCATATTACTTACTAGTCCAACATCAAGAAGCCCAGCTTGACGTCTGAAAGACGACTTAATGTCACAAAGCTCTAGCCAACGACTAAAAGTCAGTCCTAACTTTACCCAGTGTCCAGTGTCTCTCTCTCCTTTTTTCTTCCTCTTCGGTCTCTTATGTCTTCATTAGTGTGTGTAGTATGACTTCATCTGCATTTCCAGGTGCAAAAGATGCAGAAATGTTTAAAGAAACACACATGCATTTAAGGGTTAAGACATAAAAACACTCACAAAGATGATTTTGCCATAAAAATTAGTTGAAAATTATTGAGTGTGTGTGCAAATATTGTTCATTTTAAATGTTTAAACTACTGAACACAAGCTGTCCGTTCTCAGTTTATGTGCAGGAGGAAAACCTGCACAAGTTTCATGTGGAAACTTCTGCAGGTTTTATACTGGACCATGACTGGCTTCCAAACTAGTTCATCCTTCAGTACATAGATGTGAAGACAGCCTTGTAGTGTCAGACACCATCCTGCACAGTGAAGGTCAGACATCAAAACACATTTCAGAGTGGAGGGGGCTGGGGCTTTAAATATATTCGGTTGGGATCAGGGTTTAAGGGGTCAGATAATAACTCCCACTGGAACACTTTATATCATAAATCTGTTATTCAGATCTTGTGGACTCTAACTCAGCAGGGCCTGTTAGGATCTGTTCTATGCAGTCTTATTTCTCTTCCTAATGGAAGCATATTGCATATCTACCCACATAGATGCTTTGCACAGTCAGAGAAAGATTTTTCTCAATAAATTACATTTGAAAATAACCAAAGCAACACAAAGTCTTTCTTAACACAATGAAAAAGTCCTTTATCTGACCTGAAAGATGCTGAATGGGTCAGGCAGCAGAGCTTTAGACCCATCAGTGACCTCTGTGCTGAAAAGCTCATTGGCTATACAAACAGCACACACCATTAAACAGCTACTTAAAGTGAGTTTATAAATCAAAACACAACTACACACACACACACAAAAGGCTTATAGACATGCAAATGTGGAGACACGGTGGAGTAGTAACGGCACTCTGGGAGCAGTTAGGGGTTCGGTGACTTGCTCAAATGCAGTGTTGGGGAGGGGAACTGGAAACTCTCCAGCGACCTCCAGTCTGGACGCTGGACTTGAGCCGGCCACCCACATCCCCAAATAGACATAAATCAAGTACCAAAATAGCATTGGGAATATCCTTGAATTAAAGGACTACTTAACCCAAAAAAGTCTTTGTGGTGGCAACATTTTTTGTCAGTTTTAGGCCAATATTACTTCTTTTTTTTTTTTTTTGTGGCTTATCTCAAGCTCTGATGATTCATGCTTTATCTTAATTAAAATAAAGAGTCTAGATTTTAAAAATGATTATTGTAGCACTGTGTAAACACATCTGGAAAAACATTAACCTCTGCATTGACCTTTGCATAAAAACACCTGGAAAACAACTGGAGACACAAATCACAGTCTTACACAAAAGAGGAGAGCTTTTGTGTGCGCAGACATGGCACGTTTATTATAATAATAATAAAAATTAAAACCTGATTTCACGTCTTAAAACGCCAAATTTAATGAATCAATCAGTCAACGCCCTGCTTTTATGTCAGTGTGTGTGTGGTGGGGGGGAAATGTCTGTGCTTGTCAGATACAATTCTCCTTTTTAGCCAAAGCGCGCCTCTGAGGATCTCGGTTTAGGAGGAGTTTGTGACTCCTGCAGCTCTCTCAGGACCTTTTTCTTTTTCTTTCTTTCTTTTAACGGAACGGTTTTCCACAACGTGAGAGTTGAGCGGTAACAATCACAGGGACCTGGAGACTTTTTTTTTTGTCGTGCAAAGTTCCCAGTCTCTTGACCGGGTAAACACTTTCTGGGCAATGAGCCAAACTAACCGAGAGTTATCTTGTACCACAATTTGCCCAGAGAGTGAGAAATTAAAAACAAGCGACGCGGTGAGTGCTCACAGCATGGCGCAAAACTCTGGAGAAAGTCGGGTGTATTTCACCAAAAACTCAACAGATTCAATCACCTACAGGTCCGGACTTAGTCATCCGCTTGTGTGTGACATGGAAAAACACTGCTGTCAGACAGCTGCCGCTTCTCAGGAGGAGTTGTTAAACGCTGAGTCCCGTGTGGGCGAGAGCCGCTCTTTTTCTGCCTGCGCCACAATCTCAGAAACAGCCAGGGAGCTCTGCAAAGCGGTGTCCGTGTCGCTGGGACTGACCATGGAGTCCAATGACACGTGTGACATGGACCCAGCTCTCACCCAGTGCGCTCCAAATGGCCACATACGAGGAGGAGATTATTTGTTTGGAGTTGGAGCCGTGCCCCCGAACTGTCCCGGAGCTCAGGCTGCCGTCACCGACCATGATGACCGGCCCATGCACGGCCAGAAGCAATTGGTGGAAATGTTCAAAAGTTCAGAGACTGTCGCTGCTGCTGATTCTGCACGCCTGCAACACTTCGGCTCCGCTCGGACATCAGCTGATGAGCAAAACTTCACATTGTGCAAGGTTGATGACATAACCTCAGAGGAGATAGATCATCTGGACACAGTGCGCGCTCCCTCTTGCCATTATGCCCAATCCGCGCCAGGCAACTTGGCACACTTCAGCCACGCGGAGAGGCCGTGCCGAGTCTATAAACCCCCCGACGAAGAGAGAGACTTCGGGGAAACAATGGAGAACAAGTTCGGTGGTTATCAGCCCGAACAATACGGCGTCAAAGTCAAATCTGAGGACGAGTCCGAGTCTCTGTGGGGCACAAATTACACCTTTAATGACAAGTACAACTCTCAGCTTTGGGGATCGAGGCAATGCATAAACGCACATAACGCAGGAGCAAACACCGCGTTCATGTGTGCTCCATACGAGAGGAGCGTGGTGCGTCCGGAGCAGTGGTACCCAGGCGGGATGCTGAGGCCGACCCATCCCAACTCCAACTACATGAAGACTGAAGTAGGCGAGTGGCTTGATGTCGCCTACAATGACACCAGGTAAACTGCCATAATATTTATAGTAATAGTGATTATAATGAGCAGAAACAGTTTAATTCAACATGTCTAAAATCTGACCACAGTCTGACCTCAATCTGACCCCAGACCAGTGTTAAGACTCTGTTCGTCTGTGGCTTACTCCACACACACGAGATGATTTTATCCAACAAACAGGAATACATTTAATCTAATTAAATGAAACACTCATCCTGCTTTTTAAAATTTAATTCATACAGTTGAATGTCTTTTTTTTTTAATGACAACAAAAACATTTATTCTACACTTATTTTTCAATTATAAACCAAATAAAATCTGTTTTTTTTCCTGCACAGACAGGCGTGTGTTTTAGGACATTATCAGTCTACTTTCAATAAATGCATTGATGAAAACTATAACTCATCAAACTTGAAGTTTAAATCATTTAAATACAGGTTTAGAAGATATATCTGTGTGGTTCACATCCTCAACATTTTAGGTTAATTTCATGTTTTTCTATTTTATTTATTTTCTAGTTTTTAAATTGATTCAGATTCTTTGAGTGGACTCTTTTTAATTTGAGTAATTCCATGTTATAAAGAGATGCTTTATTAATGTCAACACTGTAAATAAAATGTCATATTTAATCCATAAAGTTCACAAACACTTTTCTCCTTTTTTTTTTTTAACTTGTTCATCAAATGTTGTTCTCAGTGTTTTTGTCTGCTCATAACATCCATGTGAATGTGAAATTCTGATCCTTAATGGAGATGTAACTATTCCTGAATGCACTCGATGAAAAAAAAAACATGAGTATGTGTTCCTTGTCTTCTCATGTGGCGCATAAATCTGATTTTCCTGTAGGAAAATATTTACTGAATTAGGTGGATTGATTTTTATAAATATGTCGGATGTGATTTCACACAGATCAGAGTAAAGAAGTCATGTTTGACTTCTGTTTTTCTTTTTTAAGTGACTAGCTCTGACATTTTTATACGTAAGTTGATCTTTTTATGAACGTCTTTAAAGTTTAACATGTTTTTTTTTGTTGCGTTGCGTCCTTATAATGTTACTAAACACGTTTTAACTATCAAGTGTTAACCACACAGAGGCATCATGCACCTGACGTCAGCGTGCCCTTTCTCCCACTGTCTGATTTCACCAGGCTTGTAGATGATTGAGAACACCGACACCAAATTCTGAGTACACTGAGACCCCGTTCAGCTGTGTATGTACAGTGAATTACTAAACCAGAGACATCTCAGCAGGGAATATAAAGGAAGCACAGAACAGTGGTGTTCTTACATGTGAGGACGGTAAAACCAGCTGCAAAATCGCAAACCGCTATAAATCTGATAGAAACACACAGGGGTGGAGCAGCAGGTATACTGATCTGACCTCATCTGATTCTCATACATACTGGTTTTGATTTATTCTCTTTTGATTTATTGTGTTGAATACTTTGACTGTCTGCAACGACAGGAAACACATGGCAAGAGCAGAGACGGCTGCTCTGAGACGGAGTTAAACCACAAGCATGGGGGTTTCATGGTTTGCAGTTTAGACCTTTAAGTCAGCAGGATGTCCATGCAAGTGCAAGCGTAAAGACCTCGGAGCTGTGTGAGATCCAGCTTCCCTCTTGCTTATCACCTCAGGGCCCACGCTTGTTCCAAGAGCCAAGTTTATTAAATTATTTGGACGATGTTGCTGAATGAATGAAACCCAGAGCCGATCTTTGGTCTGGTCCTGCTCCAGGGCTGAGTTTTACTCAGTGAGGTTATCCAGGTTTGTATTCCCTCATGAGTCTCTAACGTGTGTGTACATGACATGATAGAGATGAACGTTCATCACCTATCATGATGCATGGTGGTTACAGCATCGTGGCGCGTCAAGAACAGTGAGGACAGATGAATGGAATGTTGATGAATTAAGACAACAACCCCAGAATGGAGCATTTCAGGCCTCAATCAGAGAACGTAGCTGAAACCGAGGTCATCATCTCATTTCTTATTTATTTAAAAAGAAAAAAAAGACAGACAGGAAAAACTGAACAGTCTGTTGTGTAAATACACCCACCCTTCATTTAGTTGCAATTATCTGCTGCTCATCTTCAACCTGCTGACCTCTGCTCACCAAACTGGTAAATATATTTTATGCCCTTAATGAGCACCTGCTGCCCGTCTGCCTTAACCGCAAAAATATATTATTATGCAATATATTAAAATATAATTTTTTGCAGAAAAAGTACAGCACAGTAGGTGAAAATATGTTGTAGTCTAAACATCAGTATCTGGTTTATATTCCCACCCTTTTCTCCTCAAAGGACATTTTCTGTCACTGAGTGAAGTGCTATATTTTATGGATATTTCATGCTATTATGTGCAGAACAGTAACAGATGAAAACAACTGATAAACTGTACAATTAACCCAAACAGTAAACGCATTAACTGCAGGAAGTTTGTGTCAAACAAGAGAAAAAAATCAAAGTTTTCTTCCGGTTGTTCTACGAGCACTTTGGATGTTTAACAGTAAGAGAAGGCTCTGTGAAAATAGCTCATGTTCAGGTCTTCGCCGTGTCTTTATCCTGTCACATTTAAGTTTTAATTTAAAAATAATTGATTGATTTAGTTTTCTTCTCAGAAATGAATGAAATGCTCAGACATAAATCAATCCAAACAAGTTTTCTTGCTCCTCTTAAAATCATGAACTTTGGAGTGAGGTCGAGACCCCCATGGGTCAAAACATCTGTCTGTTTGAGACATTTTAGCCACATGCGGCAGTGAACCGGCACAGCTGGTTGAAAGTTTATGACGTGGCAGTTATTATTTGTAGTTTTGGTCTGAAACATATCTGTGGGCCATTTTAAGACTTTTGTACCTTACGTCAGAGTATTTTAGTTACTTTTGAAATGTTAAAAACAGTTTTTTAACTTGTTTGTTTCATGCTGTTTTTATTTTTTTTAACATGTCTTTGTTGACAGTTTCCTGCACTTTGTACCAGGACGGCAGAGATAGACAGACGTCATTTCCAGGAATTGTTCTACCACAATTTTTAATGACTATTTATCAGAGCTGAAACTATCTTAGATGTACACAGAACACAGAACACAATCCAGATTTGAAGAACTTCTTTTTTAGCAAAGAGCAGAGTTGGTGGACGTTGTGTGCCTCAGATTTGGACTCACCTGTGTGTGGAGTAAATTGAGATCTACTGCATGTGATTACCGCACATGAGTGAATACAGGTATTTCAAACAGTTCGCTGATATTTAACTGATCAACAAGCATGGGGAACAGAAGTGGGAATAAACCTGATACACGGAGCTGTGCATGAAACTAGATTTTACCGACCTTTTCAAGTCAGAAAATGTTGAAGACTATTTGTTGTATTGCTAATTTAAACCATCTGTTTCAGACAAAATGCTTCAGTAACAGTTTAATGAAGTGAAAACATTTAACTCTAAAGGTTTGGTGAATAGACATGTTTCTTTTAAGATATGTCTTTTAAGATTTTTTGGGGGGGGCGTTTTATGCTTTATTAGTCAGTGACAGCTGCAGGGATAGACAGGAAATTCAGGGGAGAGATCACGATGTGCAGCGAAGTACCCAGACTGTAATCAAATCCGGGTTGTGGACTTTAGCCCTGATACGTGGGGCGCTAGCTCTTCCAGGTGCCTCTGTCTTGTGCATCTTATGCATTTATATTTTTGTAATACATTCCTGTTAAAATACATGTACAGTACACCATATATGTAGTATGTCTCATACTCCAAGGGTGTGTGTAAAAGTAGATATGATCGTGAACAGCCTCTATACCGAACTTTAAAATCTGATCACCTAAAATACGACAGAATAATCCATAATTAAAAGGATCCCTTACTCACAGAAGTAAGAGTAAATCTGTGTTTACAGCCGGACTGTCAGCCTGTTAAGCTCTACTCCTGAAAGAGGATCTCTCTTTCCTAAATCCTTTTAAATCCAGAAACTTCTAAGGTCAGTTGAATGTTTGGTCGTCTCTACACAGAAATGCCATACCTGACAAACTGTTTTCTGGCACTAAGCAAGCTGGAATGAAACAAATAACAAACCCTAAAAGTCAGTACTAGTCACATGTAGTGGATGATTTAATTAATTACAGACTACCTCACAAAAAGACTTTTATTTTTATCAACAGTTAAATATAAATGTAGACTATTTTTTTTATTTTGTGTGTCTATGTATATATATATAGCTTGGCCTCACATAGCAGTGTGCTGTGTTCTCTGGACTGGATTTTAACAGGACATTAAAGCCTCCACAAACTATGAATAATAATGGAAAGGTAACACAACACCCTTATTATACTATAAAGGAAAGTTCACCATGCGTTCTATCAGGCTTTATCCAACAGAAATTAACTCAGTAAACTTGTTTATTCCCCTTCTTTTAAAACTTGTTTGACAATCCTGTGAACTTCCTGTTTTCAAAAACAAAGTTTATTGTGGTTTAATACGCTGTATTTAAACCTAGTGAGAAACCGCAGCAGGAAGTTATTCAAAATAACCGTTAAGGTTAAGGGTAATGTCCAACGAGGTGTTCATTGTCAGAAAATAATGAATGACAGGGAGGCATCATATAAACGCACTTATAACAGCTAAGTTTTAGTCTGGAGTTTTTAAAAAGAACCTCTTAATGTGCAAATATAATTAATGCAAAGTGTATTTTGTATTAGTTGCATTATCACCAGGTGCCTTGGCGTGCTGATCTTGATCATCATTTCTCTATTACTTTCGTCCTTTGTCGCCTAAAATAAAGTTTCATCCTTGTCTCTCTCGCTCTCCAACGCTGAACCTTGATATCTAAGTTTCACGTCACTGAGGCAACATTGTGTCTGCGAGCCTTTTCCAATCTCTCTGTGTTCAAGGCTGAAGCTGGGCGCTCATCATGCCCTTACACCCCAAACCGTTTGGCCGTGGTGTTGGTGCTCAAATCTTTCCCACACCATCCTCAGTCATCACACTCCCTGCCCTCCTTAAATCACTCATGGAGAGGCCTTGGCACAGTTCTGGGGAGTGAACAGTAACTGCTTTGTGGTTAAAGTTTGGACGGTATTTAACAAGGAAAAAAGCAATAATGGTGGTAAATTCGAGTTCAAGGTTAGGCTTTATTTATCCGAATCAGGATCAAAAATGTTTTGTGGTAACATTCTTCAGATTAATTAAAAAAAATTTCAGCACTGACAGCTCTGCCATTGTTAAACTATCAAGTCTTGGTTCAACAGTTCATTAGTTTTATTTCACCTAGATCAGACTGCAGTAATGCTCTTTTTACCGACCTCCCAAACGATCCAGTGATAAATGCAATTAATTCAGGACTCCCAGTATCTCTTAGGGTTGATTTGAAAGTTATTTTATTGGTGTACAGAGCTTTTAACGGTTTGGACTGGTCTGTGTTACCAATTAATTCTTTTTTATAATCCACCAGAACCTCTTAGTTTTTTTTTTTAAACACAAACTTTCACACAGATAAAAATCGGCTCAGGCTTCCTTTGTTTTATTCTTGTCCGTATGCTTTACTCGTTACTTTTTAACTAGTTCTTCGCAAACTTTAAACAGCATCTTTAAAAACATTTTGTCATTTAACTGATGCTTTTATCCAAAACGACTTACAAAAAAGAAAAACAAGGTTTACAAAGTGCTTCACAGAGGAGAGGACCCAACAGATGGCCAAAGACAACAAAACTGACAGAGTGATAAAGAAAATCTTTGATTTCTAAAAGTTTGGAAAGAAAGAATAACAGAACAGGAATCCGAGTCTTAAATAAATATAAAATGGTGGCATAAAAAGGGAAAAACTGACAACATAAAGGCAGGTCTGGTGTTTAAAGGTAAAAGGAGAAAAAGACGACCTCGCAAAAAGGCTGTAGTCTGTAAACCAGAGTTTTATCTCCTCGGGCAAGTTGTTTAAAATCCGAGGGTCCCTGATGGAGGCACGATCACCTCTAGTTTTGAGCCTCGACCTTGGAACAGCCAGAACGACGCACCAGAGAATCTAAAGGATGTGAACTAGCTTGTATGGGGTCAGCGTACTGGCAATATACTTAGGGGCCAAACCAAAATGGGCTTTAAAGGGATCAGTGAAATCCTAAAATCAATCCAAAAAACACACAGGGACCCGATGGAAGCAATTTAAAATCGCGGTCCTGTGATATTGTAAGTTAAAACCGGGTCTAGCTGCTGCGCTCTGAACTAGTTGGAGGCTTGAGAGTGATTTACCATTAATGCTGGAGAGGAGTGGACTGCAGTAGTCCAGTTTTGACAGCATAAAAGTGTGGAGTATTTTTTCAAGGTTGGAGTGTCTGAGCAATGGTTTGCTAATTTAATACCTCTTTTTATTTATTTTTGATTTGATCGTGCGGTTTCATCATGAAGTATTTCTTGTTTTGTATGTTTGACTGCAGGTATGAGGCCGGCAGAGAGCACGTGTTCCCAATGGAGTTCTTCTTCCCACCACAGAGGATGTGCCTGATCTGTTCAGACGAAGCGTCCGGCTGCCATTACGGCGCACTCACCTGCGGGAGCTGCAAGGTTTTCTTCAAAAGAGCCGCCGAAGGTAAAGCTTAAAGCGGTGCCTCATTCATGAATACTGTACTGTACATCCAGTGTTTAGATTAACTAAATGTAATACCTGGTTTCTCTGTCCATGCAGGGAAACAGAAATACCTGTGTGCAAGCAAAAACGACTGCACTATTGACAAGCTAAGAAGAAAGAATTGTCCGTCCTGTCGGCTGAGGAAGTGTTTTGAAGCTGGAATGACTCTCGGAGGTACGCTGGAGCAATGCACTAAACTCTGCTTTTAAAAGAAACCACTATTACTATCAGTTGAGTTTCTCTGCAGACAAAATGTTAGGCTGAACGATTAAGGACTCAAAACTGCAAACACACACACACAGCAACAAACTGAATCAGTTTACGACAGTTTAGGTGAACACCAAGGAGAATGCGCAGGTAGGTAGGTGATCCTGAGAAGGGGGTGCAGGCTGAGGATGGCTGAGCAGGGTTTTCCTGAAGCACAGACAAGATCAGAGTTAGTCCAAAGCAACAATTTCAAAAGAACAGAGTTACTATGGTGATCTGGTGGAGTCTGGGAGGAAGTGGTTGATTAGTGAAATTGGGACAGGTGGTGAAGCAATCAGGCAGGTTAGAGGGAAATTGGAGGCCGTGCCCAGTGACAAAGAGACAGACAGAAACACAAATGGAAAATGACAGTAAAAACAACAGCTTCCACGTGACACTAAATGTGTGCAGTATGAATGTGCATTTAAAATCTATACATTTATGCAGTACACTGTGCACATACAAGTGCACTGCATAGCGTATGAACAAAGCACACTACTGACAAAGTCCTAAAAGTAAAACTATTAATGGTTTTCCAAGACCAAGTACTTTATTCTCTGTGCACTGCACATCTTAGCTGGCTCTCTTCAATTGCAGCATCATCACAATAGGGGATGTTACTGATAATCAAGCCCCTGACTGAGCTGCCATGCAATTTAGACCTCTTCCATTCACTTCTCCTTACTGTCACCCAGACCTGTTCGTCATATTAGGCTGTAAAGATTGACATGTAGTGGACTAATTTCAGTCCTGTGTTCAATTTTCACTCTCTTCCATTTTTCTCATTCTGTTAACGGTGAAAATTGTACTGGAAGCACAAAGCTGACATGAGACATGTGAATTAAAGCAGCAGACATGCTGGCAATTTTTGCCACCAGTCACTGACAAACCCATGGGGGGAAAATGTGATCTAATGCTGTGATTGTAAGTAAAAAGGCACACCTTTTCTAGTTGTGGCTAAAAGGAGCCTCCTTTCACTTATCTTCTCATCCTAGACATGTAATTCACTCGTGGCATTTCACAGGAAGATTTATGACAATCATCTGTGGAAGTGGAAGCAGAAAAAAATGAGATATTTGGTTTTATTATACCTGATGTTTTTGATTCCAAAATATTTTAAAGCCAAGTCATAAAAAGTTTCTGCTCCCACTAATAGGATTTTGATTAATTTATTGCACAAATGTATTTGTAGTTACATCAGTTAAATTATAAACGTAATATCATATCGTTGAGATCCATAGTTTGGATGGTTTAGAAATGTCTGAATCATGAATTCAGCATCTGCTCAAGACTGGAAAGCAGAGTCATTATAAATTTTTTGAAGGTTTCATTTTTCTGAGCATGAATTCCATATTATTCCTGGAATGATAATTACATCCCCAAATAGAAACTGAGCAGGGAGCTTACTGTTACCAAACCATGGTAGCAGTCTCATTTTGCAGTAACCTGAAGGAAAGCTCACTGCACATCTGAACTTCACAGATTCACTGATTTTATTGTGTCTGTCAAACAGAAACATTTTACAGTTTAGGACCTCAACCCCTGATTTTCTTGGTCTCTCAAAAAAATTGTGTGTCACATGACGTGACTTTTATGAACTTTTGTGGTCATTCAAACAAGCCATCTATAAAGGCCTCCACGAAAGGCCAGGCTTTTATTTATACATAACTTTAAGCCTTAATATAATTTAAACAGGTGGATTTTGTAAAAATACAGACTCCGTATATCATAAATGAGGAAATTAGCTATAGAGACCAAAACTGTTTTTTGTTTCAGGCTGTAAACATGTTTGTTTCTGCTGTGAGTTGGACATTTTAACATGGGGGCTTATGGAGACTGACTCGTTCAGATTGCTTTTGTTGTTAGTCCATCCATCAGTCCTCAGCATGGCAGTCGAAACGTCCTTTTACCCAGAAGGACCTTGTGAATTCTCCCAAAGTGTTCATGAACCCTTTAGCCTGTCCTCATCTGTCCTCAGGTCTGCAGCTTGTGGGCAGGTCTACTTGCTCTAAGTACAAAGTAGTATTGAATCAATGCTAAAGTGCCTGTAAATCACTTTTTCACAGCTCAGTAACAACAATACAGTGGGGTACTTCTATGGTATTACAGAGGTAGAAACAAAGTAATGTTAAAAGGTATCAAAATATGAAATAATAAAGTTTAAGGTAATATTGTTTAACAGGCAAAGAGATGAGGTGATGAGTTTATATAAATATTATCAAACAGAAAAAAGCAGCTGAAGCTGAGAGAACAACTTTCCCATTTTTTCCTTTGATCGTCAAAGTAGTTGCTAATTAATTCGACAAACTAATTCATTGAATAAATATCTCTGTAGGATAAAAATAATACATTATTCTCTCACTAATAATGGAACAATGTTTATGTGTTAAATCTTTGCAATTATGTAGAAATGAGTAATACCTCTCTAATCAAAAGGAAATGTTAAGGTATTATTTTAACAACCATTAAATAATGGTGAAATTCTTCATTGCAAACATTTCTTTTAAAGGAATATGATGAAAACTTACAATACTATTTCAGCTTTTTTGTCCTAGTTTATGGTTGTTTGGTGTTACAGTTAAGTATAAGTACGAAGAGATAATGACCCTGACTTTTCATGAATATGTACACACTCGTCATCATTTCAGGCTTCAGACTTCTAATTGTGTTTTCATGTAAATATTCTGACCTTTAATTTTTAGTTTAAAGTAAAAAATACTGCGTCTGACTGGTGGTACATGCACATAAGTTCATTCTGATAATTAAAAGGGGGTGACAACTAGTGTAATGAGAAGATGAGATGTTTTTAAGTCACAGCGAAGGTTTCATCAGACTTTTTTCTCTTTGTGTCAGACGATTTCTGTCTCATAGCTTTCTAATGAAATCTACCGCACCACAGTGGGATCGATATCACAAAAAAAAAAGTTGAAAAGAAAGAAAAATAGCTAAACTGAACTGAAAGGATAGCTGTAATAAAGATGGTGATTATAATGATGATGAGACAGGTAATGACATAGATAGAGGTGGGCAAAAAATGTGAGTACATTGAGCAGAAAATGTCCAATAAATTTTTACATGTGCGGTTTGATTTGAGTAAAAATGGGCTTGTGACGGATAAGTCTGCAGCTTATTCACTGGAGGTCGGTTTTAGCTGGAAATAATGTTTGAAACCGACGCCACGGCTCAGTATTCTGGTCAGCCAACATATACTGACAATTAACGACATCTTGATAAATGTGAGTGTGACAAAAGCCGTGCTTGAATTCCTGTTTATATTGGCTTCAGCTCAAGCATTTTAAGGTTAACCTAACCCAACTTATTTACACTGTACTCTGCAAAGATCAGATAGCTGCCTGTGTCACAATCCCAGGGAAGAATTTTTAATTAACCATTTCTTATTTGAAATGTTTGTTATCGGATCAGACTTGGAATTGTGAGACTTGCAAATTATCTTTCTTATATAATTTGCAATTTTGCTTTCAACCCTGCTACTTTTGAGAAAGATCTAAGTCGTGTCTATAACTGGCAATTCAATATTTATCCAACTGAACTGAAAAGCCGGGTGAAGGTTTTTTAATGAGACGTTCTCCACACAGGAGCTGCGAAAGTGAAATTGCACGACGATTAACAGTTCGCTTTTTTTTACGTTCAGATTAGATGTGTCAAATGAATTCGATAACACCTGCCGTGCCGCTCGTTTAAACTCTAAACTGAGCCAGTCTGTTCCTCAGTGCACTCAGCACATCTGTATTTGTGTGTCACTCACTTACCAGCACAGCTGTCATTCTCAAATAACAGGCTTAGATGAAGCTTGACTGTTTGCAGCTTTAGTAGCAATAAAACAGTCGAGTTACTGGGAGTAGTGAAAGTTTGCCGTTGGTCTTAAACCTGATTGTTAAAAAAAAAAAAAAGTATTTGGCAGCTGTTAGCAGAATATAATTATTTCGTTCTGATTGTATTGCTACTTTACTGTACATGACAGTCTACTCCACCAAATCAAAGACCTGCTCCAATTTAGATTGTAAGTGCAGGTTGTCGTATGGAGCAGCTGCCTCAGGAGTTTCAGCATTTGTGGAGAAAGAAATTGCAGCTTTTGTCATTGGATTGAAGGTAGACCAGTTTTTTTTTTTTTTTGGCATTTTGCTGTCTCTAAATCCTTATATGCTTTTCGGGGCAGCAAGAAACAGAAATCTAATACAAATATGCACGATTTAGCGAGCGGTATATCTTTTCAACACTCTGCTACTTGGGAGGAAAAAAATGTAATAACAGGATAAAAAAATTAAAAAATAAATAATAAAAAATCTTCATCCCCATCAGGCTCTCACACATGATGACCATAGGTCTTTCCACCAGATGAGGCTCCTCTGTTCAGAGATGGAGTATGATTCAGTATCTTAAAAACTATTAGTTGATCAGTATTATTCTTTGGAGGAAAAAAATGTAATAACAGGATAAAAAAATTAAAAAATAAATAATAAAAAATCTTCATCCCCATCAGGCTCTCACACATGATGACCATAGGTCTTTCCACCAGATGAGGCTCCTCTGTTCAGAGATGGAGTATGATTCAGTATCTTAAAAACTATTAGTTGATCAGTATTATTGTGTAAAATTGATATTTCCCTTTTTAAAAAGTTACTTAAAACCCACAGTTACAGGATGAGACATTTCTAGGAGATGATTTAGAAAGTAGAATTGCGTCCATGCTCTGCATGTTTCCACATGCATGTTCAAAAGATGAAATAATAACCACAGGGTGCATACCATATGTTCGGATTATTTAGCAATGATGACCAGAGAGGATGTAATTCATTTTAATCAACCATTTTGTCCTAATAAATACAGTATTTGTGCTACAAATGTATGATTGTGATCTTTTTTTGAAAGGGAAACCCTGTGGTATCATCACTCGAGAACTGTCTGATCATTTTGCATACTGCATTTAGCTGTGATGGGTCCAATTGAGCAGTAAAAAGACCATAAAATCAAAGGCAGAATAATCAGTCATGGCTGCAGACAGTTTAGAGCAGTCAGTCAAAATCAGATGTGTCAAACCTGAAATGATGGGATTAAACATCTGACTTGTAGCTCTTTGTTCTCTTCTGTACAGTGTGCAATAAATTCCCATTTGACTGTGACTCTAATTTCTTTTGCCTTTGTCTGTAGCACGCAAACTAAAGAAGATCGGACAACAGAAAAACCCTGAAGAGGATCATTCTGTTCAGGATCCTTCAGAAGTTATCCCGAATATCTCTCCTAAATCAGGCCTGAACTTCAACTCCCAGACGGTTTTCCTCAACATTCTGGAGTCCATTGAGCCTGAGGTGGTGAATGCAGGACACGACTATTGCCAGCCAGACTCAGCTGCCACCCTGCTCACCAGCCTCAATGAGCTGGGAGAAAGACAACTGGTCAAAGTGGTCAAATGGGCTAAAGGGTTGCCAGGTAGGAGAGACACTAATTTTTAATTTAAGCACAGAGATATCAAAATCATTTTTTTAAAATTTCAAGTTGATTTGGCTAACTTGTTAAAGAGCTGCTTACTGTACATGCACCCACACGCACAGTGAAACATTAGCATTCATTTGACGTCATGTTTATGTGCATCTGGGGAATGTAAGTGTTTGACTGCTGTCTGAAAATAGTGAGAGTGAAATGGTGAAGTTGAGTTGAAAGACTCTAAAACGCTCCATAAAGCTGAGGTCACTACGACTCCTTTTGCATACACAGTGCAAATATTTGATTTATTGATACTGACTGAATACGGTTTTCGAGTCAGACAAATGTGTTTTTGTATGGCAACAAATAATGGATGTGGTTTGTCTCATATCATATCAAACCTGTGTTACAATGCAACTGTGGCTTTTTTATTAGTTAGGAAAAATATAAAATGAGTAATCAAAAAAAAAAAAATCTAATCAGAGGGACTATGGGTAACTTTATTATTGTCCAAATTTTTGAAATAGAAAAACCATCCACTCACAGAAAATCATCTCATTCTACCCATAATTACATGAGTCACAAAGGCATCTGGAACATCTAAAAAAAAAACAAAAAACATGTACAACACAACTACGAGGAACTTTTATTATTATTTTGTGATTTAGCACCCACAGTTTTAGAATATAATACCACTGTGGTATGGACAGTTCTACGTGTGTGTTATTATTATATTACTAACCAAAACTAGTAAGTTGATTGAAGCAAGTGCAAACACACAGTACATAGTAGCCAGTTAATATTACTTACTAGTCTGTTTGTTTAAAGACGTCAACACTGCTCAACACTCCTCTTGTGCAACAGCTAAAAGACTCAGAGGACCTGGGGGGACGAACATGTCACTGTAAGAACAAGTGAAAACCATTATAAAATAATGACAATAAACTGAGAGTTAAGGACTTAAAATCGGGTGTGCTATGTGAGGAGGTGGGCCAGAGGGAGGATGCATTCCTTCTCCCATCCTGAGCAGCCACCAGACTTTTCTTCCCCCCTTCTTTTCTTTCCATTCATTCATTTAATGTTTATTTGATAGGGATAAGATACAACATACACAGAGAAAACTCTATAGGCCTAGTTGCCAGTGACTGGTGACCTCCCTGCAAAGGCTTTGAAACATATCTAATATCTAAAAAAAAAAGGAGCATCAACTAGTTATGCGTCATCATGCAATGTGACCACATGAAGTTGCGTATCATCAGTATAGCTATTGAGCAAGCCTGAGTCATGGCCTCCTGATGTCACCACCAAGGGGTATCATACATAGATTAAAAAGCAGTGGTACTAAAATCAAATCCTTGGGGGACGCCATAAGTTATTTCATTGTGTCTTTATATTATTTTATAACTTTGTGTCTTTATAACTTTGTGTCTTATTTTATAACTTTGTGTCTAACTATGCTAGAAGGATCAATGTGTTTCCTTGGGTTGAGATTTTGGGTGAAGTATCACTTTATGTTGTGAAAGTTGTGGTTGTTTGAGTACAAAATATGCCATACTGTGACATATTTTATGATGCAATCTTTGTCCTTAGGTTTCAGAAATCTCCACGTGGACGACCAAATGACTGTCATTCAACATTCATGGATGGGGGTGATGGTGTTTGCACTGGGATGGAGATCCTATAAGAACGTCAACGGCAGGATGCTTTACTTCGCCCCGGATCTTGTGTTCAATGAGTATGTACAACTCTGAATTTACTTAAGTCAATTATGTTCTCTGAAATGTTTTGACATTATTTATAGAGATCACCTCAAAGCTGGCGCTGTCATACATGATACAGATACCAGTTTTTCTGTCTCCTTCTCTTTCTCATTTTCTTCCCTCCTCATGCACAAACACAAAGGCATCTCTTGTGTCGGTGTTATTCTGTTGCTGTGAGACTGAAGCGAGGAACATTAGTTTTCAGCATTGAAACTCACGGCCCGGGAGAGTGAAGCTGACTCAGATCTATTACTTATGACAGACAGCAGCAGCCCGAATGTTAGAGAGTCATAAAAATGCTCTTGTTTAGCTTCATTAAATGTTTACTGCCATACATTTGTGGAAGTAGTTAAGCAAGTTGGTTATTTCTTTACAAACATAATTTAATGTTAGTGTAAACTGATGATATACAAGATACAGAATTTACGCACAAAGTATTTTTAAGTATAATGTATAACAGCACGACCATCTCAGCTATTCTCTCATCCTTATGTACACTGAACACTGCTATGCAATGTGTCGCCTACCACCTACTACTACACCAGGAACAATAGACAGTATAAAAGATGGACGTCCTATCCATGACAAATTTTTGAAGAACCATTGTAAGGATCAGAGTATGGTGGTTCTGACTGCCACCATCTTGACAGTCTGTGTGTCTGCCGCCTTCTAGCTAATCTAGAAATGGGCAAAGACGTGGAGTCTGTAACGGCACCCACTTGTCAATCAAAGCTCTTAATTTTGCATAACTTTAAGCCTTAATATAATTTGATAATATAATTTTCAGCCTCAGCACTGTTTGAGGAACTGCAGTTTTTGGTACTCCGACATTGGCTTTACTTCACAGCCACGGATATTGCTGCTTGACCGGTATGCACTTAGAGCTAAAGTCAGGAATACCCACTTGGAAGTGTGAATGTGGAACTGTGTAAATGTTATCAGGGCATTCCTGAGAAAGAGAGAAGAAAGAGAAGCTCTCCTAGAATAAATAAGGTGAAATAACAGAGGAATCTGGCTGGTAAACTGGTGGAAAAAGCCAAAACACACACACAGGATCCAAGACAAAAGAAAATGATTGTTTTGTACACACTCTGCTACTATAAATGAGTGGAAATATCCAGAAAAACAGCACCTGTCCTGCTCATTTCTATTATTTCCTATTTTCTTCATCTTCTTCAAAATAGAGCCGTTTTCAGTTCTTCGGCAGATTACTTAAGATGATAAATAATAAAAAGAAGTTGTTCAAACTAGCCTAAAAGCAAAGTGTCATGAAATATGAGAATCAACTAAAGGCTTAAAACACAGCAAAAGTACATTAAGCTATTTTCATATAATTACATGTAGAATTTGTCTATTAGACAGCTCCATGGCTGCAGTTTGGCTCCACAAAACTTAAACTGTGTCACTAAATACATGAGGAAGGTCCATTAGTGTTTTGTTATCTCTTTTTCTGTCACACCACCACAATCATAATGCAAAATATCAGCAGCAAAGTTTGACAAACAAACGTAGCATTATGTAATCTGCGGTCCATTACTGCAGCAATTTGTAAACCTTTCAGTTCAAGATGGGGAATTATCTTGGTTTTTAGTTTATGTCTGCACCAATTCACTCAAAATCATTGCATTTTACCAGCTTGTGTGTGTGCTTATATAGTTATTGCTCTGGTAGTTTTTCTTTTTAAACTGTGTATCCCTGATGGAAATGTTGAGAGCAGATGTTTCAGTGTTTCCTTAGATACAGTCTCGAGTCAGTTAGATCATTTTATCCATTATACTGTCTGTGGAAATATAATACATGAAGTGACTAAAACACTCTTTTCAAGCTAGCTGTAGAAAGATAAAAAGAAAAATGGTGATTTCACTTAGGTAAGCATAACCTCTGTAATATTTTATTTTAATTAAAAAAAGGTCGCTGCAGTGATTTAGTATTGTATAAGAGACAAATTAATAAAAGGGAAAAAAAAAGGACTAGTCAAAAATCAACGCAGCAGAGACCAAAATATCCAGATATGTGAACGGCTGAACGATTACAGGCTCAATATGCAAAAACAAACCACGACAGATTCAGTTCAAGATAGTTTATTGTCTGGAGAGGGTGTCCAGGGTGGTGCAGCGCTGGTGGTGGCAGGAGTCCAAGAGTGCAGTAGTGAACAAACAGAGCTGACGTGGTAGGAAGATAGCAGATGGGTTTTCCTGAGGCATGAGTAAGATCAGTAAGAGACTAATCAGAGTTACTCCAAAGGTCAAAAACATAAATCGCAAAATAGCAAAGTTCATAGAAACGAAAAGAGTTGGCCGTAGCGCTTGTTAATACTATGGTGACGGAACGATCTGGCAGAGTCTTTGTGGAAGAGCTGATCTCAGGTGATGAGGCTATCAGGGAGGTAGTGAGGAAATTGAACAGAGACATGCAGAGAGACAGACAGGAACACACCTGGAAAAACACTGGGATGGGAGGATAAGTATGACTACCCAATGACAGTATGAAGAATGGACAGTGTATGCGTGACGTCACTCACAAGTTTCTGAAGAGTCGTTTTAAAGCTCAGAGTGTCGTGGCTCTATGTCGTAAAAATCGGCAAAGATGTAGATCATTGGCAGACCTGAGGTGGGATGAATTATGCTTCAGTGCTCAATTAAGCCAGGCTGTAAACATGTTTATTTCTACTGTGAAGTTGGACGTTTTACCATGGGGGCTTATGGAGACTGACGAGTTCTGTAGCCAGCCTCAAGTGGACGTTTGAGGAACTGCAGTTTTTTGCACTTCTGCATTGGCTTCACATCACAGCCATGGAGGTTGCGGCTTGCTTCTACCCCTGAAACGCTGAATCTTACATTTCCCATAATTCAACTATTGTTATTCACCCTCTTTCAAACTCCGACCACAAGTTGTTGTGAATTCAGTGATGTGGATCAGTGACACCCTTTTCATGGTTTAGATTTGATTTGATTTTCCAATCAACAGTGTAATATTCACTGATAATTACAGCAGGTGTTTTGGTACTCTAATACTGTGTACATGTACGTGTAAATGTACATACATTTTGAAGCATATTGTGAAACATATAGAACAAATTTTATAAAGTAGAGATTTATGAAAAAGGACCATCTCATGCAGTCTTCTTGTAGTGTTGTTCCTGAAGTATTGAAGGACATTTCTGGAAGTTGAGTTTTGTATTACAGAGTAACAAAGACAACGATTATTATTTATAGTCTGGTACAGATGGTATAAATAACAGAAAGACAAGCTAAAACAGAAAAATGAGTGGGCAAAGAAGTCTAAAGTATTTCAGGAAAGGTCCCCACACCTTCTGGAGCTTCCCGTTTGAGTTACGAACTAAGTAGTTGACCTTTTCAAGGTCTAGACAGGATCTAACGTCTCCTAAGCACAAAGCGCACATCATCCTCTTCATGATACCTAAATAGACGACTAACAAGCTTCAAAATTGAGGATAGGTTAGGGATAAGGTTTGGAAAAGGTCTCTCCGGTATCTTTCCAGGCTTGGAAGTGCCCAGAAAACTACAAGGAAATTTAAATTGTTATAAACTTGAAATACGTTTCCATAACCTTTTACTAGAGCCAAAATCCACATCTTAGAAACTTCAGCAGAAAATGTTTAATACCAGCAAGTCGATTTATTCAGTTGTTTTTCCAAGATGAGATCAATCAGTAGTTCAAATTTAAGGAGTAAATTAGGGCTGCTGGGGATTTTCTAAATAAGAAAGGTGAATAATTCAAGCTATCTGACAGAAATATGAACATATAGTGTTAATATACCAAAGTACTCCTTGTCATCTTTCAAATTTGAGGCTTACTATCTCCTGCCAAGTCAAGTCTGTCCTTTTAAGAGGGGTAAAACCCAGGAGCAGTCATCATAATTGAAGACTGAAATAAGGAGTGAAATTGTTTGGCTTTTTAACTGAATGAAAAATGGAGATGTACTCATATGTGACCTTTGTAAAAGCACACCACAATCATCAGGCATACAGGTTTACTTTAATTGTTATAATAAGACAGATGATGGTCGTACAGGTTTGCAACATTTTTAGCTGTTCATATAACTGACTTAAAGGTTCACATTCGCGAAAAATACTTTCTGTTTCTGTTTCTGTATCTGTTTTCTTCCCAAGAGCTAGAAGAGAGGATTAATATCGCTCTCGTATCTGTGCAGTAAATATAAAGATACGCCACCAGCCAGGTAATCCCAAAGCCCATCTGCAACGATTTAGCCTCTGAGTTTCTTGGCTTCTGGTGTAACCAGCTGATATCCTTTCTCTACAGTCTGATTAGTAACTTATTACACAAGAATGATAAGAAAGAGACATTTCTGCTAAGGTCTATGAACACATATCGTTGTTAGGCAATAGACAAGGTTCTTAGATTGCATTTCGCCATTTTTTGCTCTTACACAGACTTGGTTACAACCAAAGCCCGCTCAAATTTGGATGGTTAATACTGAGACTACAAATATTTCCTTAATCCCTTGGCTCCAGATTCTGCACTGCTATACAAATATCTGTTTATAGAGATTAGCAGCCAAGTATTTTAGCATAGCAAAAAGACTGGAGATGTTCAAAAACACTGTTGCTGGTCCCACAATCTGTCTGGCACATTACAACGCCATAAAATAGTAAACATAAATCTGTACAAAAAAAGTCATCTTTAGTGGTGCTTGTTAGCAGATAACTTCACACATACACGAGAGTGGTGTCAATATTCTCATTCAACTCCCAGCAACAAGCTAATACACATATTTCCCCAAAATGTAATTAAGCTCACATCCTGTCTGTAGTTTGGCTGTTTTGGGGTGTATCAGTTATTATTTTGACCTGAATGGTGATAAAGTGTATGTTTGGCCACCATCCATATCATTCATTGCAAATCCCCATGATGACTGATTTTAATCCAGAAAGGTCATCCAGCAGCCGAGATTGAAAATGAGGTTTGAAAGTCACATATTGGCAGCTATGCAGCGGCAGCTCAGCGTACAATGTTTGCAGGTGCAACCCCATCTTCTCCAATGACCTCCATCACCAAAGTTTCTGTATTTTGTTCATATTACACATTTATATATCTGAAACTCTACACCCATTTCATAAGAGATGGAGAACATTCAGGTCCATTTCACATCTCTTTCGCTTTTCAAACTGAGCTCCTTTCTTTGCCCAGCAATCGGTGAAATGTCAGGATTGAACTAATTCCTTAAATATGCCTTATTTCACCTTTGTCTTCAAATTTTCCTGATTCACAATGAAGGTGGAATTGTTTCATATTGGAAGAGAAGGCAAACTTTCTTCCACTCTGCTTCTCCCATTAAATTTAAAATAACTGTTCAGGCACGAAATATCCAATCACCTCTAACAATAGTACAATATAAATGACTGAAACATTTTACTGAATTTTAAAGACAATTATAAAAGGAAGAGATGCTAGTGTTATTTAACATGACGTCAAAGATCACACAGTATTGTAATAAAGATAATTCACAGTCAGTGTCCCCATTATACCATCAATAGATACGGATCTAACCTCTGACATCCTTTCCTCTTCAGCAAATATTCATTTCAGAATAAATGTCTGAGGTTTAAAGCAATTTGTCCTCCGCCTCTTGTGATTTGAACATTTCCATTATTTCACATTTCTCATCCTGACCTTTTTATGTCTGCAGACATCGGATGCACATTTCCACCATGTACGAGCACTGCATACGGATGAGGCATCTGTCACAGGAGTTCCTGCTGCTGCAGATCTCTCAGGAAGAGTTCCTCTGCATGAAGGCCTTGCTTCTCTTCAGTATTAGTAAGTATGGAGAATGAAAAAGGGTAAAAACAAAGACTTTAACTGCTGTGCATGTAGTCAAAATTGTTTTTTTCCCTGTTTTCACCAGTTCCAGTTGAGGGTCTGAAGAGTCAGAAGTACTTTGATGAACTGCGTCTCACCTACATCAACGAACTCGATCGCCTGATTAACTATCGAATGACCTCCAATTGTTCTCAGAGGTTCTACCAACTCACCAGACTCCTGGACTCTCTCCAAATGGTAAGATTTGCTGCTTCTGATGAACTTAAGTTAACCTGTTATAATTTCCAAATCCCCAAAAAAAGTTGGGACGCTTGGCAAAACAAAAATTAAAATAGACGCAAGATGTTCCAAAGAAGTTGGACACAAGTCGGATAAAGATGAAGATCAGGTTAATTGGTAATAGGTGATAATATCATCACTGGATATGAAACACATAGTTTGATTTCACCATCTTAATCTCAAGATATATAAGTCCACGTAAAGCAAAACTGTTTTTCAGTTTTCAGTCCAGGATTTTTTGAGGGCAGTACTGAGGGGTGGCTCGATGACACACTGAGGCCACCCTGAGCATAATCCTGCACCTCTAGCAGAGAGAGGTCTGACAAACACAGAACAATTTTTTTATTCTTACTTTACTTTAAAAGATTCAAAGAAGGCAGCACTACATTAAAAATCGACATGATTGTATAAAATATATTGCTACATGGGCTCGGGAACCTTTCAGAAAACAGTTATTGATAAACTAAATTCATCACTCCATCTACAAATATTTAGTTAAGACTCGATTACGCAAAGAAAAAGCCAGATATCAACAACATTCGGGAACACAGCTGGCTTCTCTGACCCCGAGCTCATCTAAGATGGATTGACAGAAAGTGGGAAAAGTGTGCTGTGGTCTGACAAGTCTACATTTCATGTTTTTGGACATTGTGTCCTACAAGCGAAATTTACGTTTTACACAGCCCCCAACTTCCCTTCTTTTTGTTTTCTTTTTTAAATTATGACTTGTATGAGGTTGTGCAAGCTGAAGAAATCTGAACATGTGGGTGCATTTGACCAAATGATACGAAACAGGCAGAAAAAATTAATTCTACCAATCAACACTTTTTGGCAATGCTTGCAATTAAATCCCAGGAGATGTGGTTTCTCAGTAGCTGCATTCAAGCAGACTCTGATAAGATTGGTTTTAATCTTAACTTTTTTTACAGAGAAGGTGGGTGAATCTTCATGAGTCATGTTTCCTGAGTCATCATCAAATGACTGCTTGTAGTATTTTATTCAAAACATGTTTTTTTTTTGTCTTTTTCTTCTTCTGTTTCAGACGGTAAAGAAGCTCCATCAGTTTACATTTGACCTTTTTGTCCAAGCTCAGTCGCTCCCCACGAAGGTCAGCTTTCCAGAGATGATTGGAGAAATAATCTCAGTACATGTACCAAAGATCCTGGCAGGTTTGGCCAAACCCATCTTGTTTCACAAGTAGAAGGAGAAAAGTGACTCATCTTTTGCTGCCTCCATAAACTTTAACAAAGGTCCTCTTTACCTACATCTTCAGTCTAATAATTCTTAGTCCTGGAACCATCTCTTTCCCTTTCAGCCATAATTGAGATAGTTTGTTCAGAACTATTAAAGCTTTTATCCGAGAAGCTGCAAGGCATCACCTGTTGACAGCTCTGCTATTTCTAAATGTGTAGAGTTTGTGTTTTCAGCTGGAGGAGAGATGCTACTTTACATACACACTAAGTTTGTAAATCATTGTTAAATCAACCTAAAAGTAGCAGGGTTAAAAACACGCTTCACATGTGACCTTAATTATACATACACTCGACAAGGTATTCATGAAAACTAAAAAGAGACAAACTGGATCAAAGAAAGAAAGAAATACTTATTTACCATCAATTTGCCTAAAGTGCTGCCTTCAGGTGTGCCTAGTAAGTTCCTGCTTGTGAAATTGAGAGTGGTAAACACAGCTTGGGAGGCATTTAAGTGCCTTAAAATCAGAACTGTAGATCTCAGATTTGTTTATAAAAGTCTCCTGTCGTGGCATTAAAGTGTGGTACTGTATCACATGAAAATGACAATCAGTGGTGGTATGGCAGTCTAAGTATTTCAACTGTAAAACACAAAGTTCATACATTAAACACTACATTATACTTTGTGTACAGTGAAGCTAATATATTACACTTTTTATACATACTCCTGCTGCGTGAATGTACAGTAGTTGTAGAGTAGAGTGCTAGTTATTAATATGGAAATAATTAATGATTTAATTATTACCACTGCTTGCAGGCTCACATGCTTCTCAACAACTAGAGATTTAGAAAAATCCCACATGGTTGTATTTCCTGCCTCTTTGGATCACTGATTTACTCCAAACTCACTTGGACAGCAACCAAAGGCAGCTGTAGTATGTTTGTTTCTCACTATTTGACTGATTGCACACACGGTGAAGTCCAAGGCTTATTTAGCTTGTCTTTGGAAAGTCAAGACGACAGGTCATGTAAGGTTGCAGAGTAGAGGTACTGGGTCTGGTAGAGCAAACACACAACCACAATGACTATTTTAAGCAAAAGATTTCCCCCGGTCATTGCCAATTGCTCGTCTCTTCCTGAAATCAAATATCAGACATGGTCGGTGGTACAAAGAGACAATCATGAGTCACTGTATCTATATCCACTTTTAAACTGCCCTTGTTTTACTGAGCAGAAATCTCCTCTCTGCAACGCTCTGCATGCTTATTGTCGCTCTGCATTTAAGACACTTTTCTCATCACCTCTGCAGCAATTGTTATTCTTGATATTACTAATTTCACAGAATTATCTTGTTCGATTGGCATGCGTGATGCTGGAGAAACAGTTTTGTAAAGACATTTTGACGTGTTATTTCTCCACATATTCAGAGTTATTGATAATTTAATATCGGGATGATTTTATCCAATCCAAAGGCAACTTCAGTTTGTTAAGCTGAATGATACAGACTCAGAAATGCAAGCACAAACCAACAGACTAAATTAGTTTAGGATGGTTTATTGTGTTTTCTGTAAGGTGATACAGAAAACTGAGTGCACATGTTGGTGACAGGAGTCCAAGAGCGTAGTACTGAACCAAACTAAGCTGACGAGATAGGAGGATGACTAACAAGATATTCATGAGGCACAAGGAAGATCAGAGTTATTCCAAAGAGCGTTTTAAAGGAACACGGTTGACTATAGCACCTGTTACCACTATGGTGATGGAACAATCTGGCAGCATCTGGGAGGTAGAGCTATTATACTGCAGTGGTTGTTAGTGAATTAGGAAAAGGTGGTGAGGCAATCAGACAGGTGAGAGGGAAATTGGAGGCCACACTCAAGAGACGGACACAGATGGGGAGAGGAGAACAACAGGAAAAAGACCGGAGGCAGGAGGCAAGCAGCCTCCTTATGACACAATTAGCTATTTTTCTGCCAAACTTCTTGTTTTTAACAAGTATCGAACCTCCCTTTGGATTAGTTTTGCTTTTACTGCAAATAAAAACAAAGGTGGCAAATTACAATCTACAATCAAAAAGATTACGTGATAAAACTACAACCAAGTCAACAGCGTGAATTGCAGAGTACGCAGCTCTTTACCCATCTACCACCATCCTTGCTAGTCGTGCTGTGAGCGACGGGTCAGGGACCCAAAGAAGAAAAGCACGGCTCTAGGAAACAGGAAAAAAACTGAATGAGATCTTGATTCAAAGCGCCAGAGATCTTAGGTTGGGGCAGAAATGTTCCAACAGGACACCAAACAGAAACTTACAGCCAACTCAAAAAACTGGAAGGGCTTCAGATGGAGATTGTTGAAGTCCTTGACTGGCCCTGCCAAAACTCAGAGATGAAAAGTCTGTGGAATGCCTTGAAGATAACTGATTACAGACACTCGAATAAAACTGTTTAGAAGTATTAATTATTGCAGTTGAATATAATTAACTGTTTTTAAAAAAGGATGGTTAAGCGTGACAACTTGGCCACAGTTTCAGTAAAAGAATTGTAACAGACAACTGCATCACTCAACGATTTTCAAGGATGTTTTATAACTCTGTAAATTCACTTTTTAAACAACATTTCTTTTTTTTTTCGAGCTTGTAGATCCATGCGTCACGTGTTTGTATAACTGTGTTTTCAACAATTTGCAACTGTGTGTACTTTTAAGCTTTACGGAAAGCAATGCATGGACATCCATGTATTTCTCCAAATACCTGTTCTAGTGACTGATTTCGTCATCGTTGTTCAATGCATGGGACATCTCTCAGAGGGCATGATAACATTTTGGTGTACAGTGATACCAGTAAGGAATCACAGTTTTTTGTAACTTGTATGTCATTGAACTTCAATCTGCATACATAAATATCTTCATCTTGTCTTTTTATACAATCTTTGCTATGTGAAAAAGAAATGTCTAAGAAGAGGGAATCAGGCGATCTATGAGATGTCATTGACCCCCAACCACAACAATTAAAGGTCCAGTGTGTAAGATTTAGGGGATTTATTAGAAGGAGGCAGAAATTGAGTATATTATTCATGTTTTCATCAGTGTATAATCACATGAAAATAAGTATCCCTATATTTTCGTTATCTTTGGGATGGCTGATGTTACAGTTAACATTTTACTCTTTATCCTCAAAATTTACACTGCTTCTAAATACTGTTGTAGGTTTTTTTATGCTGTTTTAGCTTTATTATATATTACACATGAAGGCATTACTAATTGCAGTTGATCACGCACCTCAATGAGCCACACAGACCCTCCCCTGTACATTTTTAATACTAAGATTTAATCACAGTAGGCTACAGTGTTTGTATTACGTCAATTGACAATAGCTGGTATGTGCCCAATGTACTGCATATTAAGCTGATTCTTTGTACATGCTACAGTAACTGTATATATTGATTAGTTGAATGTCTGTTTTGGTGTCCAAACACTTTGACTTCTAAAGTCATCTCTTGTATGATTTATACCTTTTGTGACGTGTGTTTTTTCAATATGTGTGTTTTTCAAAGTTGTAAAGCTGCATCATCTTTTAAAGGCAATTAAAATAATACTGACTCTCACAATGGTAAAAGAGTTTGTTTGATTATAAAGAAGTGCAGATGGGACTTGATCATTTTAACTCCAAATACAGGTTGTTGTTTTTTTGAACATAGAAAAATACACCATAGACAGTTGGCAAGCATGATGCCGTTATCGAAAAAATAGAAAACAAGTTATCAGGTGCTACATTCCAGTCAGCATTCAATACATGTTTAATTCAGCTCAGACATCCAGTAAGCAGTGTGAGAACACACATTCTTTTGTTCTGCACAATCTAAGTCCTGCACTTGCATGCATATTATTTTACTGAAGCACAAGGTCATATGAATTGGTGGAAGGGGAATTTCCACCAGTGCCACGAAAGGTCCAACCAACCACCAGAGCCCAGCGCTGGTAGCGGTGCAATAGTTGTTGCAAATCGAGGTGCAAAGTTGACAGATTTAAATGTGGGATGAAAAGGGCAGTGGAGAGGAGGCAAGGCTCCAACTGGCAGTGAAGGTTGGAATGTGGTGGGAGGAGGGGACGGCAAAATAAATACAATGATCGATCAGAAAACAGGTTTATAAAACAGATGGAGGTTTCACAGCTATAAAGAATAAATTAGTGAATAAGAACCAACGTGTTCCTCTTTTTTTCATTTGAGATGTTTTATGCGGGCAAGTCTTAAATGTTTATGTGAGCAGTCAGTGTTGCAGTCAGTGTTGGTATGTTGTTGTTGGGCCCAAACTGAAATCTAAACAGCTATTGGATGGATTGCCATGAAAGAAGACACTGACTTTCCATCTGGTGCCATCATCGGGTCAAAATTTCAACTTTATTTTTGTTTAAAAAACTGCATGTCAGCCTGTGCAGTACTTTGTGTTTAGCACTTATTAGCTAATGGCAGAGGTGAAGAACCTTGTATGATGGTTAACATTATACCTGCTTGACAGGTGGCCTACGCTTAATCTAAAATCTGGCAGGCAGAATGACATCTGGCCTGAGAACCTGCTGCTCCTCTCGGCTAGTAATGTTACAACTAAACAAATTAAAATGAGCTAACAGCAGCTACAGTTCGCAGCAGGAAACTCTGTAAATCACACAGAGTCGAAGCAAAGCAGCCAGAGGACATCGGATGGAAAAAAAAGATTTTCTCCATAAAATATGATCCAATTTCACCAAAATCAGTGAAATAATTGCTGGTGTAAGCTGTAAAGCATTATGAAATTCACCCAACCCGGAGCCCAACATTACATGGCATGAGAACAGACGAACCAGCGACAGAGGCACTATCAACCTGTAGCATCAACATGATAGTGAAGCTATTATATCATGTAGAAAAGTTACATAATGTTGCTTTAGAGACAGTGAACGACTTGTTTTGCATCCAGTTTCACACTTATATCACCTTGTCAGCAGCAGTTTATAGCTGCATACAATGCTTGTGGAAGATGCTTCACAATCAAGAAATGTATTTTGTCACAAAGTGACAAAGTGTTGCCTGTGGCAGACAGCTAGTGTTAAATGTAACCAGATGAGACGTTGTCTTTTGTTTCTCCCCCCCCACTGATTGAGCTGAAATGTGAGGGACTGGGCAGAAACCTTTTTTATTTTATACAATCTTGAATCTTTGGAGTTACTCTTATTATTTCATGACATGTATGTTTAGAAAATTCAGCTGTAGATAATGCATTCTTACTCTGCAAACAGTGCAATGCTCTAACAGATGAAAACAGTTGAATTGAGATATCAAATGTGTTAAATAGTTTTCATTCCAGAAGAATAATAATGAAGTGATTAATGAAAAAGAGGAAGAAAATTAACTTTATTGATCCCTCGGCGGTAAAATTCTTTCAACACTCAAGTCCGACAGGCGGAAATAAATCTAACAGACAAATGGCAAGGGAGATGATGAAGTTATCGGCAGCCACATAGCAGCACCCTGGAAGCAGTTAGGGGTTCAGCACTTGGCTCAAGGCCTCCTTGAGAGATGTTAATTAGCACACTTCATACTGTGGTCCATGCTGGACGTAACCCGCCACCCAGTTCCCAGGCCAGACTGAGCTATTGTGGTATTGTTGTCTCCACAGTAATGCATTGCAGCAGGGAACACTGATGTAACCACTTTCATTAATTTGTATCCCACAACTGAGCTTTAAATAATTTAGGAACTAGTTTTTCACAGCAGTCTAGTCAGTGGTGATTTGTCAGTCCATTGTATGTTCAGCTGATATTCTGAGATCCAAATTCAATAGCGCAAACCACAGACCAACCTTTTATTTGCAATTTGTTTTTTTAAAGATATTCTGAAGCTTTTTATTTGATAGAGACATCTGTAGTGTGACAGGAATGTGGGGAGCTATGGGGAACAAAGGGCCGCAGGTCGGACCTGAACCGTGGGCCACTGTGGCAAGGACTGAGCCTTTGTACATGGGGCAGACGCTCCACCAACTGAGCCAACCAACACTTAATTTGCTGTAGTTTTAAGAAAAGCTTTGAACGTCTGTTGATTCCAGCCTGTTAGAGACATAACTGAGCACACCGACACAGGAAGCTCTTCTTATTTAAATCTGCACAGACTTCTATGCTAAACTTCGAGATTATTTAACCAACGACTTGATCGCATCATTTCTTATGGTCTTATTTCACTGTTGCTCAGAGGTATTTTTGTCCCGTTTCAGTTGTCAGTCTTGTCTTCATGTACAATACAAAAGCTTATATGACAGGTGAGTCTAAACTTTTGAACGGTTGTATAATAGCGCAATTCTTCTGAACCAAAAGTACCCATCTGTATATCTACTGTCTGTTTCACGAGTGATCTCGAGCTTAGATGGATGTGACGCCAAGTTATATTACAGACCTGTTAACCTCACATTAGGGAGTGAGAGATCTTTCGAGGAAACTGTTACTTGCAATTGTTACTTATGATTAAAAAAAAACAAAAACAACAACAACACAAAAGACACAAAAGTGACACACAGCTTCTCATGAGTCATGTTGAGAACTCTTCATGTTTTATTTCTCTTTTTTTGTTTAACCCAACTAGACAACAACTTGAATTTTCAAGTTGGGTTATTAAAAAATGAAACAAAAAAAAGGAGTGTAAAATGAACATAATAAACAATTTAAGAACAAAGACATAAAAAACCCAACACTGGAGTGTTATTTTTCACACATGGTAACAATCGGGTGCGAACAAATTCAGGTAAACTTCGAGGCAGGGGTTGTCGTGATATACAGATACTGACGACAATTGTGACATTTAAAAATGAAATATTGATATTGTGTTAATAATACACTTAATATTGTGTAAATAAACCATTTGTTTTGTTCCATTCTCACTTTGTGTTTAACACTTTTTAATGCAGTTAATCCACTTGAAAGTTGAGTGAATTAATGTGCCACGATAGAGACAGAACACGATGAATTTGACTTGTAGCTTTAATTTAAAAAATTATATCGTTATTTTGAATTATTTTAGCCACATTAATCGTATAGTAAAAATCTGGTATCATGACAGCCCTACTTCAAGGACTCCTGTGCAACTTGACCCACCTGCTCCGAGGTCAGACGTTTGGGAATGGACACTGGTGAATCAGTTTTAATAATTCCTTATTAAAACTTTTCCTACTGTAAATTTAAACTACACTGACTTGAACACAAGCTTTATAGCACAATACTTTTTGTAATGCCTCGTAAAAAGTGACTTCTGCTCTGAATAACACGTTGTGTGACGATGGAAATACATAACTCAAAATGTTCTTTTTAAATGAGGTAACCAAAATAGCTTACACAGAAATAATTACTTAAAATGAATTTGCTTCATTTAGCATGGTCCATTTTATAAAATCTAGAGATTAATATTAAGACTAATGCTCTCAAATTAAGTACATTTTAATCAGTCTTCTTTGGGAGATCCATTTTAAAATGCTAAAACAAGCATTAAGAGTGCAGACAAGGGGTAAGCTGTTACAACTGGTTAAGCAGTTAGTTTGCTCCAATAAAACTATCCATTTGAACTTTTTACCACCGCTAAATTACTCGATATCGTCAACTGGTGTGAGACAAGGGCTGTTACTCCATCTAACTTTGGAATAAAGATCCAACAGTGAGCCGAAATACTTTGCAAGCTCAATCAAAAGTCAGTTTGCTACCGTGCTGCTTTACACAACACCACTCTTACTATTAAAAAATCAAATGGATTCAAACATCCATTCAGTTCTTCGGAGAGCCATTTCTTCAGTCAGTCCGATAAGATCAAGAGCGACTGAGCTAATTCCCTCCAGCTTGATGCACATGTAGTGGTCACATGACGTGTCCCTCCTTTACTTTAATTCTGAGGAAACTAACAAAAAAACAAACAAACACACAAAGAGAGTTCATCAAACAGGTACAGTACACTCTGTAAAATGAACTGTAAGAATTACAGTAAATCTCACCTCTTTTTTCACATTTGTCCCTGCTGATGGTGACGGAGAGGTCGGAGGACTAAATTAGAAGAGAAAAAAACAAACAAACAGGTGAATTAAATATCACACAATGTGTGATAACACCAATCTTGCTGCGTCATTGCATCTCACACTGGGTGAGTCTGTGTCAGACTATGTGATATAAACTTTTATACAACAGTTAGTCCCGGCCAAGTAACCTGAGTGGACTGATCGTTCCAACAGCACTGAGACTTTTAACTACATATATCACTCCAGGTGTTCTATTAGCGTTACATTAATGTTTGTCATCTGTTGGATTGTAACAAAGATGAACGTATTTCTTCGAATGGTTTAAGAACACACACAACAATTTTCTGTATATAAAACCTGATCAGCCACCATTAGTTAATCAACACACAACCATTAACAGTTACTACTTAACAGTTACCTAGTGTTCTTTGTCAATTCGGCATCAATATAATCCATAAAGATAAATTATATTTCTGTGAAAACTTTTTGGATTCTGTGGGTTATTTTAGTGACATGATGAGTAAATGTGCGACTTCATTCCGGTCTGACCTAGATGTTGGATCGTAATCCAATCACCATATTTATATAACACATTATTTTAACAACTCGTCAGACTCTTGCCCTTCCATTGTTATCACACGCCCTCCCTTTTGGACATATTAATGTAGACTGTGCCAAACACTGATAGAGGAGATAAGAAAGAGATAAACTCTCTTTCATAAAACTCCAACAAACTCTTCCCACTCACAGGCATTCCTCATTTACAGTGAGTTCCTTAATGTGAGCCATCTAAGTTGAAAAAGATGTGTGTGTTTCCACCTTCTTAATTATTATCAATCATGAGTAGGAGTTCAAAAAGGCGCCAAAACGGGAACGGTCTAATGTAAGAATAGAAGCAAGCACAACAACTTTGTGTGTGTGCGTATTCAGTTACTGACTTACAAATAATAGTTTTCCTGTTGTGGTTTTATTAACTTTAAAATCGCTTTTACTTACCTGACAACTTGCCTGGAGGCATTCTCAAAAAACTTTGTTTTAGAGGCAACACTGCAGAGAAAGAAGGAAACTCACATGTTGGTATATTCTTCATTAACATTATCATTACTACTGCATGGTAGATTATACTTTTTATACTCCACTCTCTTTAGTTCTTCCACTAATATTTGGGTGCTACATGTGTGTTTTATTAGTTTTCTATAGACCTTTTTAAAAAAGGCAGATATGTTGACATGTTTCATCAGAGAAGAACTGCACAATCAGGATCTCTGTGGGTTCATTACTACAAGTGACCTCCTTCACATACAAGTAGTCTATTGTTAATTTAAACAATAAGTCCCAAGAGGCTGCGGTTTACATTTACATATTAGAACAGCTAAGAGGCGTTGTTAGGCGTGTTTATCACAGCCTCGTTTGGGTTATTACTTTTAGAAAATGGTTACTATACTTTATATATCTTGCAAGGTTTCATAAAATCCATAAATCAATCAGCTATAACATTATGACCACCTGCGTAATATTGTGTAGGTTCCCCTTTTGTCGCCAAATCAGCCCTGACCTGTTGAGGCACGGACTCCACTACACCTCTGAAGTTGTGCTGTGGTATCTGGCACAAATACGTTAGCAGCAGATCCTTAAGGTCCTGTAAATTGTGAGCTGAAGCCTCCTTGGATTGGACTTGTTTGTCCAGCACATCCCACAGATGCTCGATTGGACTGAGATCTGGGAACTTTGGAGGCCAAATCAAACACCTTGAACTCGTTATTGTGTTCCTCAAACCATTCCTGAACTATTTTGCTTTGTGGCAGGAAGCGTTATCCATCTGAATGTGGTCACTGCCATCGGGGAATACTGTTCACTTTAAAAAAGGTACAAGCCAGCCATCACTCCTCACATGCATCAATGAGCCTTGGCCGTCTATGACCCTGTTGTCGGTTCATTGCTTTTCCTCTCTTGGACCACTTTTGATAGGTACTGACTGCTGCAGACCGGGAACACCCCAAGAGAGCTGCAGTTTCAGAGATGCTCTGACCCAATTGTATGATCATCACAATTTTAGACCGCAAACTAGCTAAAGTTACAATGTTAACATAGAGTGTTGTAGTTTGTGTGCTTTGGATGGAGATAAAAGAATGTATGGAAACAAGAGGTGCTTCTCTAAAAACACAGGGTTTCCTGACTGAACAGAAATCCTCGAAGGGTCTCTTTGTTTCTTTCCCTGGCATATTTGTGGGTGTTTGCATGCATGTTTAATGGTCTCAACTTTGTTTCTCAACTTTTCCAGCTTTTCAATTTCTCAATTTCTTTTTCAGCTTCCTGCTCCATCCTGTCCATTTCTTTCAGCCACTCATCCCTGCTTAGCCCACCCAGTAGATCGAAATTTACAACATTTTGTAGGAATTTGTTTGGCGCAGAATAAAGTGATGTAAGGCAGTCACAGATGTGTGTTTATTTAGTATTTTACTAAATAAACACATCTGTAAACACACATCTTTGAGCACTCATAATCAACGATTATATGTTTTCTAAATAATACCATTGATTTTAACCTTTTTACTCTAAAAAGGAATCTAAAAAGATAAGAGACCTCGGCTGCTCTTAGCTTTTGTAATCAGCACAGTGTTAATTGGCTGGATCTGAGGTTTCAATGTGTTCATGTCAAATTGTGACCCCTGATAACATGTCCAATCTTTCTGATCATAAAAGTTATCAATGCTTTGAAGACTGCTCATTCTGCTCTGGCCACATTTCAAGGTTCAATTCGAGCTTCACTGCTCTGTTATTATTTATCTAAAAGTATCAATAAAAAGATGTCATCAGACTTTGGTATCTCACTTACTAGGATGTGGCCGAGCTCTCGCTGCTGGCTGCACTGGAGGAGACGGCACTCGGGGTCTTTTGTGAACCCGGAAACCTGGAGGGGGGCTCAGGAGGCCTGACTGGAGGTCTACAAATGGCATGTTTTTCTGCCGACTTTGTTCTGGTCAGACCATCAGAATCTCCTGAAAAACAAAAACAATACTAAATGTAAATGAATGTATGAGAACGAACAGCAATAAAATTAGCTACGATGCCTCCAGAGGTTGGGAAACAGGTTTTTAACATTCAATAAAATACGGATTTTATGTCATAATAACAAAACAACAGCATGCTGAGAGTTAAAGCCGACTTACAGATGTTCTTTGGAAAAATAATGCAATTAAAAAAAACTACAAATCAGCAAAGATTTTCTGTTTGCAGCCACACACTTAACAGTGACTGCTTCATCATCCACCAGAAAAACTTACATAACACTCATTTGTTTTCCCAATAATTACCTATTTTTACAGTTACTGTATAACTAGTCCTAAAACAATGAAATGGTGGAAAACCAATTACAGATTAGTTAAAGCAGCTAAAAACAAGGATACAGCAGCTGGCACCATGATTACCTCTACTCCAATAACAAACAACACAACGATAAAAAACAACAAATCAACAGGAACAAGAATGATTTTGCAGATGAGGGTCTTAGGAGTTGGCTGACGTTTTGTTTTTCCCCACACACACCTGATCAAAACATAAAAACTTTGCTTTTCACATTACACTACATCCCCTTTGGTCCTCACTTTTTAAAACCTGCAAGTGTTTTTTTAGTTACAGTAGAGTTTAAGGAGGGTTCATCGCACCTTCTCTGTTGGCTGATGTGACCTTAGGAGGTGGTTTTCTGCTCTGGAAGGAAGGCACTCGGCTCACGTAGATTCCAGACTCGCCGTTTGCTGCTGAAGAAGAATCTGGCCTTTGCCTCGTATCGTCTATCTTGTCAGACTCTAAATGGCGGTTGATTGGTCTGGGCAATAATGCGTGTCTCGGAGGAGGTTCTCGTGGAACGAGTGGAGCGGAGCTTACAGGTTTTGACCTCTGCAGAGGTATCGGGCTCGCTGAGGCTTCCCCGTCCAGCACAGAGCTCTCATTCTGGCCATCTGTTATCAAGAAAAAACACAGCGGTTAATGCAAAGGGCTACTTGGAAGGAACTTGACAGCTACAAAGATGTGGGTACAGCAACTCAAGTCCTCAGTCAACTGACACCTCAAGACTTGCTTGAATTCAGACAGTCGGCTATAAAGAGGTAGTAGGTTAAAATATCTGACAACACAGGGAGGACAAGCAGCAGGTGCCTTAAATTTCTCTGCCATAGTGTATAAAAGAATGAAGACACACCCATTTAACGAGGAGTTTAAAACAGACAGAAAATTACACGACTTAGCCAGAGGCATTTGAAAAAAAAAGACTAATGTGAGATGGAAAAAATGGAGAGAAGATACGTTTATTTGTCCTTGAAAAAAAACCACACCAGTAGAATTTCCTACCAACAATAAAAGATGATAAAGAATAAAGTAAGACAATGAATAGATTTTGATTTGAGAAACAAACGAATGACTCAATTTTTAGAAAAATGTAATGATATAATCGACAATGACATTTTTAAGAAATGACCCTGCAGGTGTGTTTGGTACAAATCATTAAGCATGAATCATCAATCAACAATAATCTACTGTACATTCAGCACAGACAGGATGGGATAATGATGTGGATGACGATGACAATCAGGCCAAGGGAAGCTAATAATTACTCTCTGCGTGCTGAAAGTGGTCGTGACTAAGAGCATGATAAACACGAGGTGGTCGCTTGGAGATTGTGATCGGTTGCCGCTTTCTCGGGGTGATTCGCGGAGGAGGGACGGGCGGGGCGGTGCTGTCCTCTGGCATATAACTGAAGATCTGTGAACACACACACACCAAAAAATAAATACAGGTTATGGTACACTTTGATTCAGCAGCCTGGATATTTGATAGAATCACATGATGAGAAAGAGCAGAAAAAAGATGAATTACTGCTACAGTACAAACACCAAACATGTGACCTAATTAAAAAGGTCAACATTTTGGGAAATACACTTGAATTATCCTTCTTATCACAACTTAGATGAGAAGATTTGACACCTCTCACTTGTCTGTACGCCAAGTCTGAAGCTACAGCCAGCAGGAGGATAGCTTAGCTTAGCATAAAGACGTGAAAACAGCTAGCCTGGCTCTGTCCGAAACAAGCGGCGACCTCCGTGACTGTGAAGTGAAGCCAGTGTGGGAGTGCCAGAAACTGCAGTTCCTTTAATGGCTACAGAGCCACCACACAAGGGTCTTAAGAAACCTGAAGGTGACGCCACGAACACAACGTCCATTCTTTATACTGTCTATGGTCCAAAGGTATCGCTGTAAATTCGACCAAATGTGTTGGACTGTTTCCTTGGCTGGGGCTCCGCTTGGTTGCCTGGCAAGTGATACTGGACAAAAACAACTCCCTGTTGTTGTTTTTTGTACAAAGAAAGAAAAAATAAAGTTAATTATTGAGTTTTTTGTACAAAGAAAGAAAAAATAAAGTTAATTATTGAGCTTTAGAAATGCTGGAAGGTGGTTTTTGTTACTTTTAGACAGAGCCGGGCTAACTGTTTCCACCTGTTTTCAGTCTTTATGCTAAGCTAAGCTGGCGGTAGCTTCATAGCATCAGAGTGGTATCAAACATTTCACCTAACTGCAAGACAGTGTACTACCGTTTTATTTTTTGCTTGAGAACAGACAAAAAAAGCTCCGTCCTCTGAAACCTGAAGTCGCACCTTTTTGTAGTCCTCAATCAGAATCTCCACGACGATATTTTGGAACTTGATATCCAACATCGCCGCCACGGTCTCCTCCTTTGCCCTCATCAGCGTGGGTCCAAAGATAACAGCCATGTTTGAAGGCGTCATTAGGTTGTCTTCACTGTGACTGCACACGCTGTGAACAGACGTCAGGTCGGGTTCAATAAGATGTAACTAAACTTGGACACAACAACAGAAGGAGAGTAAAAGGTCCCCTGGGATAAATCACAACATAGTACGTACTTGACCAGGTGTTTAATAAGCATCTCCAACATCTCTCGATTCTTCTCTGGTAGTTTGTAGGTGAGTGAATGAATTTCACTCAGTCGAGAGTCGAGACTATCCGACTCTGTGGTGCAAAGACAACAAAAAGTTACCGAACAGTTCATGATATGAGCCACACTGCAACGGTGTGAGACTAATGAAAGTTGTGACATTTCCAGGAAACTGAAGGCACAGGTTGTCTCACTGTAACATCATGACAGAATGAGGTTGATGATGCTATTAAAACTCGATGTCTTGTCTGTTTTATGGTGACATGTGACAGATGAAAATAAACAGGGAGCTCACATTTCTTCTAATGATTTTCATAGTGAAACTGTTTATACTGTTGAATCTTCAGCCTACAGACTGTTGATGTGCAAATACCTATTTTGTATCTGGGATTTAATGCAGGTAACTTATTTGGTTTACTTTGTACTTTGTACTTATTTGGTTGGTCTAGATCCAACAACACAGACACACACAAAAAAAAAAACTCCCTTATCTTAGCTCGATATTTTACAAAACACGTCTTACTTGCAGCACACATGAGGTCTCTGTGTAGACCGTAGGTCATCAGAGGTTCAGACAAGCTCCTGCAGGGAAACACAGACATCGGTGTAAGAAAAAGATGTCTGGATTTAAGATACATACATTCAGATTTCAGCAGTTTCAGTGTGTAACATTCATATATCTTAAAGTATAATTCAATGTTTTCCTGCTCTCACACAAACGTACCGTAGATAAAACTTCAATGCACTCGTGATGGTTTTCACGTCCCAGTCGCTGCTGTGAAGGTCCACATCTCCCGGGTTTGTCGGATCTACGATCAAAACAAACCAGCAGAAAATATTTCATGATATCATGTTGGCTTTCTTTTTCATAGTGATAATGAATAATAGTCATATTTTAACAGTGTTTGTCTGTGTGTCCGCCCTGTAATGAACTGTTGACTCGTCCAGCCTCTTGTCCAGTGTCCGCCTGGATTGTAGGTAAACAGACTGTACTTATATAGCGCTTTTCTAGTCTTCTGACCACTCAAGGCCAACTACATATCTGATTCATACACTGATGGCACTGGCTTCCATGCAAGATGCCAACTCATCATCAGTTGTTGGGGAGCTAACCATTCATACACCGAGCAATTTGGGCTTCAGTATCTTGCTTAAGGACACTTCAACATGCATACTGGAGGAGCTGGAATCGAACCTCTGATCATCGGATTAATAGACAACCAGCTCTACCTCCTGACAGTGAGAAGTATGACTCAACACTTTCTATACACCATATTCACACATTTGACAGTATACCTGAAAAATCTAAAAATGAAACCCCAAATATCAAAAATATGTGAATGTGAAAAATAAAAATAAATCTATACTACTTCTAACATCTTATTTTTATTTTGAAAGTTCAAGATCAAAACTTAACTTCCAGTTTTGAAGTTTCATTTTTCAATTCTCAAAACTTTTGGCTACAATTTGGGTCAATATAAAATTACTGACCTATCATCAGCTTTCAACTCTGTTTTTGGTCTCCACCGACTCCTGAGGGAAATATCGCCCTCTTCAGCTGCTAAACGCTCCACTACATTCATAAGCTAACTAATCTCTAACTTTGTTTGTCTGTTTGCTGCTTAGTTGGTCGTGTACGACAAGTTTTTAGGAGCTTTTTCCGCAACATAACCACGTTAACTGGAAAATCAGAGCAATGTTTTTAAAGCTCAGTTAAGAGCCTGATGGTAAGTCTCTAGGGGTTTGTCATTATAAGCTTTCAGATAATGCAGGTTATTTGTGTAAAAATACAATTTAAAGAGGCTTTGAGGCATCCAGAGAAGAAGCATCGCGAGTCAGCAACCTGCTGATATTTCCTCGTCACTCATCCACACAACTAAGCGCAGCTTTTGTGCAGTTATGCTGTACAGTAAGTGAAGAAATGCAGTAAATGGACAGATGTTGAACATGTTCACAGGCTTATTTCCTTACCAAAGAAGGCATTTAAAAGCTTCTGCACTTGAATGTTGCTGCCAACTGTTCTGTACACTCCTTCTTGTGTGACTCCTGGAAAGAGGAGAAAAAAGGGGGAGTGTGAGCTGGACAAACACAGACCAGTGGAAATGCACAGAGCCTGCAGGATCCAGAATGAAGATACAGATGTTTTTGCCTGATCATGAACGTTTTCACTGAGCCACTCTGCGCACTATGCCCAGATCACGAGTCAAATTACATGCATATGGAATATAGTGTTTAATCCCATTCTTGCATGATGAGTCACTCGCATTGTGACTGCAAAAGTAGCATCTGACTTCAGGTTTGAGGTTTTAAAGTTTCAGCAGAGAGAAGGTTTTTATAAAAGATTCCAAAATCATTTTTTTTTTAAAGAAAAAAAAAATCAGACAGGCAGACCTTAATAGTGTGTGATAAAGATGTGATAATTAAAAGGCCTGAACAATCTGACAGTATTGTAATAAATTGTAATAAAGGAGTTTTTTTCCCCTCCAAGAGCAGCCTGCAGGCGTGGCATCAACACCTAACCTATGACTCAACTACGCCCCCCTCAGGGCATCTGACAGATCTAAAAAGACAGCTGGGATAAAGCTCTAATGAGAACCTCTTTTTTTTTTTCTTCTTTTTTTTTACCTTTTGTTTCAATATAGTTGATGCACTTTCGCACAAACTTGAATCCAATTTCGTTCAATTCCACTGTGGGAGCAAAAGAAGATGGAAAAAATGATCAATCATTTTTAGATGATGCATCCAGGGATAAGTTAAGACTTTAAGGGTAATGGTGACTTACTTTCAGCTTGCTTGTGAATTGGGGAATGATAGATCTGAAATGGAAGAAAAAAAAAAATTATGGAAAAATCCAGGACCGGCCTTATTATTTCACCATGATTAATGAGTTGCTGAAAAACTGAATATGCGGGGAAAAAACAACATGTGATGATGGCAGGACGACATAAAACTACTCCACTGACACCAACGAGTGATAGCTTCCGAGATAATTTAATTTAAAAGACCTCAGGCACAATTTTCCCCTTTATTTTCCAACCTGTGAGCAGCTTTAAATTACATGAAAATAATGATAAATAAAATAATGAAAACACAGAGAGAGAAATTTTAAAAAAAAGGACAAAGAGAAGATGTTTGTCTTGTTAACTGGTGGAAAAGGAGAATTCCTGAATTGAAAACAAGCAAACAAATGAAAGAATTCACTTTTAAATATTAAAAGCAGTACTTCACTACAGGCAGAGTCAGATGTGTTTTTTTTTGGTTTTTTTATATCAGAATTATTATTATTATTTTATTTATATTCACTCTGTTGCCCTCCCCACAGATGGATGTTGGAGGTCAGGGCCAGCCAGGGAGCAGCTGGAGACAGTACAGCCCTGTTCAAGGACTCCTCAGCAGGGAGAGTGTTTGTTGGCACAGGCTGCTGAAGTGTGAAATATTGCCTCCATGGTCTGTTATTGATTTACACCTGAGAACAGACTGGCTGCTGTTTTACTCTCTGCTTTGTTTTGACTTAAATATTGATGCTTTTTTTTCTTTTTTACATTAAAATCTGAGAAATCTGATCTATGGACGCAAACATAATGAAGTTACCATCAGGGAAAAGAATTACACACAAAGCCCATTTCCAGTAGCTGAAAGACATTTCAGTGGCTAAACATAAAAACAGACAAATGTGCAGTGGCTTGGCGAGTTTGTAGACAAACGAGTGGACATATGAGTGGTTTTCTCTCTTTTTTCCACTTTAATACCAAATATCACGGTGGGAAGTGTACAAAAAGAGGCTTTGAGGTACATTACATTTGTCATTTTGGCAAATAAACGCATGTCAACCACGTCTTGGTTTAGAGATTTAACAAACGTGCCCAAACAGAGAGTTATGGACTGGAATGGACCAGCTGGCCCGTCACCTGTAGAGATTGTCAGAGGTGTCAGTCTGTGTTTTGCTTCCAGAGCTCCTGTGGGTATTTATCACAGGCACAAAACCTTTGAAATTAAAGCCAAAATGCATGTGAGATGCTGGAACTGGTGAATATTTGTCACTTTTTGATAGAAAAATTATTTAACTTTTATAAAAAACAGAGCTAACAGTTTCAGATCTGGAGTTATTAAGCGTTTGATGAGTGCTACATTAACTCTGTCCATTACCAATTCAAGCTCCGGCCTTAAGACACAAACATTAAAAGCAGCAGGAGGAAGTTTCAAAAGATGCGGTATGTGCACAAACATCCTTCAGTTGAAACACGTGACAGTATGAACAAGACGTGTTGCAACAAATATGAGTGAGAGGAAGAAGCGGATCTTATATTTCAGCTGTTCAAACAGCTAAAAGGGCATTCAGGGACCACAGAGCTGACCCTGGTCCAGAAATTTTATGCACACTGGACAGCTGTGCAGTTCAGTGGATTTTTGCTTGAGAATATTTGAGCAGATTTGTGGATGGAGAAGCTCTTGTGAAATGTTCACAATATACAGAAGTCATTAGGGAAGTTGCACATAAAGAGGGTACAGAAAAGTATGCCTTCTGTTATTTTCACTTCCTCTGTAGTGACGGTTTAATGGTTTTTGTCCACAACTCACACGACATCAACCTAAAGCATCTGATGTGAGGGAGATCTAAAAACGAACCATCAAACCAAAAGGAGGAATTATTAATTACTAATGCCTTTTTTCCAAATTTTGCTAGTGGGGCAGTATTTCATCAGCAGGGAGCAGGGAGGTCTTTGTTAGAGGAAGCAGGGAGGTTTCCATTAACACCTATACATGATTATAATAGCAAAAAAAAGAGAAATGACTAATGGTGTGAACTCAGCCCTGTTGTAAGAGACTATTGAGACTAATCAGAAGCCATAATGTAGTCGCACACTGATGCACAATGTGCCTAACAAGCTTCATACTATCCCTCGCACAAGAGCCATAATGAGATCACTCGCAGTCTACATCCTGCAGTGCTTAACAAGTGTTTAATAAGAGCTGTCGTGGGCCTAAGACTATAGATGTCGTTAGAAAAAAAAAGACAGATTTCCTAAAAAGATATTAATCTTCATAGGTGAAGCTTCTTCCCAGAAGAAAGTTAACTATGTTAACTAGCTGCCAACATGTAAGGAGATTTTATTATAAAAGAAAAAACTGGCTTTATGTTGGAAATGGAAGCTGACATTAAGAGTTTGATGTGTCAGCATAGTGGCCACGTTAACCCCTCCTCCAGCAGCTAACCCCAAATTGAAGGAAGCGGAGGAGGAGGAGGAGGAGAAGGGCAGAGGAAGAAGAAGAAGAAGATCGAGGACTTTATATAACGTTATAGTGAGAGGTATTTAATTCTCTTCAGGAGAACAATCCTCAGTGAGTTGAGATGAGAAATAAACTCACAGGCTCTTTTCCGTCCATGGCCTCCATCCACAACTTCCTGTCTCCCTCCGAAAGAGCCTGAAAGGTGACGGGCGTGTTTCTATGGGAACAGTAACAAACACAATTAAAAAAGGTAAATGTTTGATTCACATTATTCAGTAACACAATATTAAAGGTGCTGCAGTATCCAACCACTGTGAAACATTTAGCTTCTTATTTAAACTCTCCTGTAACTGATCGGACAAACTTTTCAAGCAGAACAGGGTGGACAAAATAACAAGAAGAAGGACTTTGAACATCTTTGAAGTATCTGATTTAATCCCGTGTGGTGATGACGGGACATATGAATGGAGATGAACAAGACAAGCACGAAGAGATGATGAAATGCGATTGTTGCAATCTGTCTCCTGCAGATAGAAACAAAATCTGGTGCCAGATTTTGCAGCTCACAGGCTCCTGAATCAATTGTTAACTGTGGCAACTGTGCTACGAGTTTTAAAGATCTTTGTGCCAACTGCACTCATCAACTAACTATGAAAACCTTTGAAAACTCACAGAAAATAACTTTTCTGTTAGCTTTAACAGCTAAAACAGAGATCCCTGCTATCTACGGGAGCCATGTTTGGCGTAAAAATAGCAGTTCAAAACCTTTTCTATCATTGAGTTAATGGATTAGGTGACATTTTATGGATATTTCATTTTATATTTAGGACACAACAATAACAGAACACTGTTGAAAACTGATAAACTGCGCAATTAACCCAATGCATTAACTGCAGGACGTTTGTCAAACAAGCGATTTGGACAGATTTAAGATTATTTCCAATCATAATGTTATCAGAGATGAGTTTTTCTGATATTTTTAGTAACCTTATATACAATTCTCTTTCTGTATTATGTATTTTTATTATATTTAACAACCATACATACTAAATTGGCTTCTTTTTTGACAGATTTCTGCTCATTATTCTATGAGAATGTGTTCAGGTCTTCACTGTGCCCTTATTCTGTCACATTTATTTAAACTTTAGATCCTAAATAATCATCTAAACTTTAAAAACAACAATTTAATTCAGTTTTCTCTGCATAAATGAATTAAATGATGAGGCATAGGCCAACTATATAGGCTGGGGCTCAGGAGGTGGAGAGGGTCAGCCACTAATTAGATGATTGGTTCGATCCCTGGCACCTCTAGTCTGTCACGTTGTAGTGTCCTGGCTGTGCCGTTGATGTGTGAATGGGTATGAATGATTAGCTCCCAAACTGGTGAGCAGTTGGCAGCTTGCATGGCAGCCAATGCCATCAGTGTATGAATGTGTGTGTGAATAGGTGGAGGAGATAAGTAGTGTAAAAGCACCTTGAGACTAGAAAGTATCGGAAGCTCTTGCATGTTTAGTACCTAAAACAGCCAATCAAACAATCACTGTCCAAGAAAGTACGAGCAGAGGAGCTTGTAAGCACACCAGGCATCAGGAAGGTCAACAGTCAGGGTCAAATACAAGCACCTAAAGCATGTCAGGTGGGCGGGCGGCAGCTCTGCCACCTTCAGTTTATCAACCAGCCAACTCCTCATTATGTTGTTGCTCGGTTCAAACGCTGGAACAAATTAGTTGCTCAACATTCAGAGACACTTTTAAGCACTTAATGCATAATTCAAGCAGCTTTTAAACCTTTAAAAACACCCTGTCGACACTCCAAGTATTTCCACAGATTTCAAGTGTCGATTAAAATGCATTTTGTGAACTGAGCGGCCTGCTTATATAAATATGAGCTTGTTGTGTTCCTTCCCCCTGAAATCACCGGGGTTGCCATCTGTTTCCAGCGTGCGCCTGTTGCTTAGGGATTGTTTGGGCTACAGTCCATTTAGCCCTCACACTCTGTCCTTGTAAGCCACCTGTTCACCTGTTTATCCCACAAGGCTTTCTCGTCGCCTCATGTCACGGTTATCTCAGATATGTTTTTGCGCTCTAACCTCTCGATAATTTCCACGTCGAAGCAAAAGCGCTTATCTATGGAGTCGGTCTTCCGGCGGATGCAGGATTTCAGCGTCAGCTGCGTGGGACCCTGCGGGGGACAGAGACAAAGCGGTCACGACTAATAGATATCGGAGTATCACATGTAGTAATAACTGCATATTTCTTTACTATGAAGCACCTGTTTAGTTGTCGTCTTCTGTTCACAAGGCACCATGACCAGCAGTCTCCCCTCCTTGTGATACCTGCAATAATATTTGACCCATGACACCCCCAAAGCCCCTGTTGGGACAAAAGAAGCCAGACAGCCTTTGTCAAGAGGGGGTTGTATATGTATTGAGCTCCTGTATAAACATTTAGTACACTTACACTTCTCCTGACAGTACAGATAACCCTCCATCGGAAGAAAACTGTGCATTTTATATATCTGTGAGGGGTGTTTCATCCTCTTCATCAGCTCCACCATTTCCTCCCGAGTGCTCTCATAGTGGTTTCTTGTCTGGCGGGGAAAAAAAACAGACAGCACTTTAGAATATGGAGGACTAAAAGGATATGAAATGTCACTAATGGCATAATTTGTTTAACCGGTAACTCCACTTACATTCTGCAAGCTGAGCTGCAGTTCCTGCTTGTAAGGCATGAAGTCCTGAGTCATCTCCACTGTCAGGTTGTTGAGTGTTAAAACGCTGTGAAGGAAGGCCAGCACCTGTTCGACCAGAGTGTGAGCGACATACTTAGAGCCAAAGCCAAAGGAACAGCTGACGCAAAGAATACATGACTGTGACTGTGACTGTGAGTGTGTGTGTGTGTGTTGTGTCATTACGTGGCTACAAACAGGAAGAGTGGGAGAGCAAAAAGGCAGCACTCACCGGCTCCACAACATCGAACTTTTTTCTGTCCTGAACTTGATGGATCTGGTACACGTACTCCACTGACGATTCATAGAAGTTCACTCGCTCTTTGTCTAAGAGTTCATCAGCCTGTCGTAAAAGAGAAAATAATAATAACAAATTATTTTGTGGCTCTCGTTTTGTACATTTAACGTCACGACTGATGAATGCTTGCTGTGCTTCACCTCTTGAAGTTGGCTCTCTTTCTTCTTGGCAGAAAGATTCAGGTGTTTGTCCACCTGGGAGTAATATTTTTCACTGTCTTTCTCAAACTTCTTTCTCTTTTCCTGCAGGACATTGTGAAAATGAGAGATTATGTCATTATTACAGAACATCTAATGACTGACAAACAGGTTGTATCTTGTCCGGGGATTCAAATCATGAAAATGAAATCACAATAACATTGAAATGAAAAGTTGTTTGATGTGTTTTCATTTAGGTACTGGAGCAAGTAAAACATTTGTGTGTGTTTTTTATCATTTGTGTGTTGTTTTTTTGTTGTTTTTTTTACATTATTTAAAAAGCAGTAAGAATGACCGAAATCAGCTGGCTAATAAATAAACCGAGAGGTGTCGTGCTGAATAATTAAGGTGAGTTTCCAAATGCCTTTAAAAAGGAGCACACGTGGGGTGAGTTTAAAAAAAACAACATGACTGCATTCCTTTAAACAAAAGAAGAAGAGATATTATGTTTCATGCATTCACACTGAAAGAGATTTGAGGAAGTAGTTTAACATCCTGTTTATGTCAAAAGCTCATGAAGGTGTTATAATTAAATAATGATCTGACTCCCACTTTGTTCACACGATTGAGCAGCACTTGAATTCAGTGAACACTCACTTTTGTTACTCCTATTTGCTCCTTTCTGAACTTCTCCAGCGGTTTGATGAGCAGGTCGGAGGCGTTCTGAACCTGCAAACACGGAGCAGACGACACTTCTAAAATGCACATGCACAAATAAACATGCATGAGATAAAGTTTAGAAATGAACATATTGAGGGTGAGCGTGAAAAGACACGCACACCATGCACGATCCTCAGATGATCTCGAGTTTTAAAATAAGACACGTATCCAGAAAACCCAGTCTAACAGGAACTGCTCCGCCTAAAGACACGGTTTAATTGAAGTGTAAGGCAAGAGGATGAAACAAAGCTTAGTTTGTGTCAGAGTTTATGTGGCTTGGTAAGAGATGTAGATGCAATGTGTGAAATAAAAAGCAGCGAAAGTGGTGAAAAGACATCAACGCATAGGCATTAAGGTGCCATTTACGAAAAAGGGAACAGGAAAACCAAGAAGAGAACTGAGAGTGAAATAATCGATCTGAGGAAACACTTACAAGGCCACAGCCATAATCTAACATATTTCAATTAAGAGCAGACCGAGACAAAACATTTTGCATCATAACAAACAGAAAGTTTCTGTAACAGAAGGAGCCAGTGGTTTCCTTCAGACTAGTGCAAGATGTGTTCATGTGGTTTAAAAGAAATAATGAGTAATCAAATAGGATGCTTGGTCAGCATGGAGGAAGTTGATAACCCACCAACATCATCCTGTCGTGCTCCACTTCCTGCAGGAGTCCAGCGAACTCCTGGAACGACTGAGCTGGGGGAGGAAAGCGCAAAAAAAAGATGATGACCGGAATAAAGATTTCACACGTTCACGTTCACGCAGGAAGCGCAAGCAGGCAGATTAAAGAAGAAGAAGTTTCTGTTGTTTCCAAAACAATTGGTCTCCTGGTTACTCATATTTAAGTTGTGAAGAAATACGCGGAAACTGCCAAAACATTTTTCCAGTTTATTCTGATGTCATATTTGTAATTTGCACTGCAGGACTGAGGCATTGAAGGCTCTCTCATGTTATCATAAAGTGTGTTAAGTGATCAGGAGCATGTGTGTGTGTGTGTGTGTTATCTTACCGATGTTAATCTCATCATCTGTCAGAGAGTCACCGATGACTTCGAACTGAAACACGCTGAGTGTTTGTGAAAACTTCTGTATCGCCACAGAATAACCTAGAATGAAAACATCATTTGGACATGGTTCATAAACAGCTTCAACTAACTGCAACATACACAGATTTATTCTTCTATATATCCTGCTCATGAATCTGAGGACTACTGTAAGTGTTTTCTTCTCTCTCTTGTAAAAGAAAGATATCTTGGCATGGGCTCAGCAGCACAACAGCAGCAGCCAGTATGTGGTCTATGCCATATTTTATACCGACTGTGTCTGGGTTTCATTATGAAAACACAAACACAGCGGGTCAGATTAATACCAACATATCTGGCATCACATTTTAAAATCCCTTCTTAATCCTTTCAAATGTTTATTTTCCATCAACAAATGATCCCTGCATTTTTATGGAGGCTTTTTAGTGCAGAGCAAAGTGCATTCCACAACATTTACAGCTACAAAGTGTCTGCAGTGCATGAGCAGGCATTGAGATGTATAAGACATATCTTGGTGTATAAAAAAAAAAAAAAACACAGCACTCGTGACCTGAAGCGAACACACAGAAGGACCCTTGCTGCCCTACAATGACAGCTTCTGTATGCGAAGTGAAAAGCTTGTCACTGCTTATTTGGACGCCCACCCTCCCCTCCATGGAGTGCCATACTGACCCAAATATACACATCCACCAGTGTGCTGCTGACCCTGGCTCTGGTCCACACTATGAGAGTGCAGTACTACAACCAAGCAGCACATAGATGACACATCACACATGAGGACAGATGTTTGGGAACACAAAGAGCTGCACATCCTAAACCTTGCACATCTGCATCAGATCCCTTTCAAAGGGTGGACTCTCCCAGGGGAGCACTAGCACCTCCCTGACTGTGCCTCTCCCACCCACACTGATCCTGCAAGGCCCCTCTGAAGGCCCCTCTGATGCTGATCCACCATATTCACATGCAAAAACAATTTTTTTTAATGAATGCTCACCTTTGATTGCATTGATCACACTGTTGCCATCTTTGATCAACTCTTTGAGGAATTTGCTGGTCCTCTCCAGCTCCACTTCATAACACTTGAGGGTCTCTCTGAAATCCGGACTGTCCAGATAGCAGTCGCTAAACTCCAGGGGAGGATGCCCCATCTTCTCCTTCTGGCTTTCACACACAATAGATCCAGTGGATTAGTTTTACAGAGCCACGCAGCCTACGCTCGACTACCGCACGCTGCTCATAGCAGCTCATCTGGTTCAGGATCTGGATCCGTGGGGTCCGTGGGAGCCTGCGGACTTAACCCCGAACAGAGACGAGCCCCGGGCCGGTTTGATCCACTTCCTCCTTGGCCTCTTTTTCCTCTCTGACGTGCTGTTTTAAACTGTAATGCACTTCAATTCCTGCTGCTCTTCTTTTTTTTTGTTGCTACTTTTCCTTGTTGCTGTGTCGTGCATAGAAGAGCGGCGAGGATCCCTGCGGGGACGCGTCCCATTCCGGATTATTTCACACTGTCACCAACCCCCTTGTGTCCTTTTTAGCCTTTCATAACATGTCATTGATGCTTCAACTTTACGGCGTGTTATTCTTTGCCTAACAGACGTCTGAGTGTGTTTATATTATATCAATCACGTCCTTCAGTCATATATTTTGTACAAAGTGCGGATCGCAAAGCTGAATGGGACGGAGCCCAACTGGCTCTTGGACTTACAAACTTCCCCGTTTCCACCCAGGAGCGTCTTAAAGGGGCCGCGGCACAGATGGAGTAATTGTGTTGATGGTGCTGCGTTCATGTGCCGTCGGAAATCTGCCGAGTAAGGAGCAATGGCAGTACAAAGACTGGGTGACGTCACCCATCATCTGTGGTCCATCTGTAAAGACACTGTTAATTATGCATAAATTTAGGGCTTATAATATACATTATGTAAAAAAAAATTTTTTACATTATGTAAAATTTTTGTAAAATTATGCATACATTTGGACCTTATAATTTGAACAGGTGAGTTATATAAACATTCACCCTCAGTACAGCTGTCATGAACGAAGAAATCATCTATAGAGACCAAAATTGTTTTTTGTACCAGGCTGTAAACATGTTTATTTCTGCTGTGCAGTTGGACATTTTAACATGGGGCCTTTATGGAGACTGACTCACTTCTGGAGCCAGCCTCAAGTGGACGTTTGAGAAGTTTGATGCTTGGTTAGGAGTCCGGCACTCCTTCAAAGCTGCAGGTTTTTTACCATTCATAAGAATCGGGTTAGTGCATTTTGGCTGTGGAGGAGAAGTTGAGCCAAAGTCAACTTGTGTGGCAACATGCAACCCAACGTCACACTGCGGCAGACAATCAGATGATCAGACCAGTCAAACCCTCCACTGTCAGCCTGAAATGTTGCTGAAACTGAGGCCATCCAGGTGGATTCATGGACTGAATTCTGATGCTCAATCTACGCCGCAAAAAAAGTTTCAATGGAGAAGAAGAAGTTTTGTTTAATTTCTGTCTAATAGTTTGAGAGAGAGAGAGAGCATTGGTCAAGAGATGTAGACAGTGAATCAGAGTAAGGGAGCGCCAGGATCGATAAAGCTGGTTAATCAGCTAAATAAAAAGATATTTCCTGATTGTTTCACAGCGGTTACGTTCAGCATGAATGAAACACACCCTCAGCAGCCCCCCACGAGTCACCACAACGTCTGATTTGGTCTAAACTAGGCTCCTCCTGCTCTTATAAAATGGCCAAAACAAACAAAAATAACAACCAGGAAAGTGTGATTCAATCTAATTCTTATTTTACTTTATTTAATCTTATAATAATTATTTATATATACCTTATCTTTTTATAGATAATGCTAGACTTTACACAAAAAAAAAAATAAATACTTGGTAGTATTGGAGTATTTTTGTTCCATCCATCCATTTTCCATATCCACTTATCCCCATTAGGGTTTGCAGTGGGCAAAAGGTGAGGTATACCCTGGACAAGTCGCCAGTTTATCACAGGATTGATACATGGAGACAACACATTCACACCTACAGGCAATTTAGAGTCACCTGTGTGTCTTATTTACACCTGTTTTTATTCAGGGATTTGATTCCCTGCCCTGTTTTTCAGGAACACCTTTCAGTTCACAGTCACACCTGGAAGATGTCCAGCAGCTCCAGTTGGAGCAGTTGGGGTTAAAGCCTCACCTCAGTGGTGGTGGTGAGAATTACCAAATTTATCCTGCCGGTCTGTGGAACTAACCAATGACTTTCTACTCACTCCTGTAACCTTTGACATGTATGCAACCAGTAACGAGGTATTGCAAGTAGAGACTGCTGTAAATCCTGAGAGGTGTTACAACTGGCCTAAAGATTATAGAAGTGAATACATGTCCAAAAAACAGGTCAGACTCAGTTCCTAGTGGCAATGTTGACGTTGATCAGCACTGTGTTAGGGGAAAATACTTTTAATTTCAAAGAAGCTCACAATACAGACACAGCATTACAGACACCTGAACACATCACAAGAACAATGTGATTATTACACAATGAGACAGGTCACACCTGCATGTGACTGGGTGTGTTCCTGCATTGGAGATTAAGAGCCATCATATAAATGAACTTATTGCACCAGGCAGCATTAGCAGACTTTGCTTACATAAGCACTCCTGCACAGCCAGTGAAATAAATTAAAAAGGGCACCAGCGTGCAAAGAGTTCATGGTGAAACAACTCAGTTAGAGTTAGGGTTAACATCCTAAAGGACACTTTGTGTTTTCTTGATTCCAAAATCACCCTACAAGGACCTTTATTGTGTTTTGTCCACTAGAAGTCACCCTACAAGGACCTTTATTGTGTTTTGTCCACTAGAAGGGTAACATAGGAAGCACTTTATCACATTTATTTCACTGGAAAGACACCCTGAAGGGCACTTTATCGTGTTTTTCCATACTGCATGTCATCCTTAAGGGCACTTTGTTATGTTTTGTCCACTGCAAAGACACCCTAGAGGGCACTTTATTGTATTTTGGTCACTGGAAGATCCTCCCAGAAGACAGTTTATTACATTTTCTTCACTGGAAAGGCACGATAGAGAGTACTTCATCATACTTTATCCAAGAGGACACCAGAGCTTAGAGCAAACCACCACAGCGATCCTGCAAGATATTTAAACTTACCCAATGGAAAACACTAAATTATGTCCACACAAATGTAATAGTGACGCTCTTAGTGGTGGAAAAATAGTACTGAAGTACAAGAAGGTCACTCCGCTCAGCTGAGTACCACTTTAGGGAAACAGGAATGTAGAGTTGGATCAGATGGATAGAGTTGAAGATAAATCTAAATGTTGCAGTACCTGTTCATGAACTCCAGATGTCAGCCTTCAGACTGAACTGAGACACACACACACACACACATACACGCATGCACGCATGCACACACACACACTTTTAAATGCTTTATTTGAATCCATTGTTTACATCTGAGAATGTTCCAAAGTCGACCACTCATATCACTGATTTCCTATCACATTTTTTTATCATAGCTCACTGAGGTTTGTACCAGGACCTCATACTCGATCAGTTAATCAGAAAAAGTTGCATCGATGCATGTAGGTTGGAAAACATTATCATCATCATCATCATCATCATCTGCAATTTTTCTAGATCTGTCCAAGGCTCCTTTTCATCGGTGCTTTCTTCTGGTTCAAATCATATCTTCCAATTCTGCATCAAGTGTCTCACGTGGATCAATGTTGGGCCACTGAGGCCAGCTACTGGCATAAGCAGTCTCTATGTGGTTGTTTAGGGCCACAATTGCTAGGGGGTGGGGGGGGGGGGGGCATACATTCACTGTGACTTTCTATGTTGCTCACTCCTCATTTTGTACGGTGTTAAGCTGACTGACTCAGGGGCTGCCATCTCTCACTGCAGCTCTCAGATAACCTACAGATTCATACTTCTCACTTTCTGCCTGATGATCTGAAGAACTGCACGGTGGAGACTGTAAGTCACTGCTTTGAAATCATCTCTGACATAATAAATGAAGAAAAATGTGACAAATCTAAACAAAACAGTTCAGCTAAGTTCTCTCTCTTCTGTTTCCAGACTGACTTTCTACTTTAATATTAATTAATTTAGTTTATTTTCTGGACAAAATAATCTTGCAGGTCTTTGTTTTTCTCCTTCATTTACTTTTCACATAATATTCTTGTTTGTAGCTGTTTGGCAAGGCTCAAATACAGCAAGAGATCTGATGTCAATCCATTTGTCCACTTCTAGTGTGGGCCACCAAACCATGCCTCTTGCTCAGATCTTAATCTCAAATTTTGGATGTCTCAACCCTCAAAAGATGTAAATTTGTATTTGAAAAAAATGTATACTGTCTACACTGTTTTACGAGATGTCATAACTGTCCTTTACTCATACTGCTGTCACACCTCTGTTCTCAGGTCTCGCTTTTAAAGAAGAAATAAATATAGCACAACAAAATCACAAAATCAAATTTTAACATCCAGTGAAGAAAACAAAACTTCTTGTGTTATCACTCAAAAACTATTTGACCTATTTGATATGTCAGACTGATTTGTGACTAAATACTAATTATTTCCTCTGTGCAGAGGCCCTGATGTACTGCGATTCCTCTGATCCACCTGATCCACCAAAAAAACAAGGTAAGTAGAATCCAAAAGTTATTGCGTTATTCTACAAGTAAAAATAAACAAAACTTAAACAATGTATGTACATTTTAATAAAAAAAAGAGGATTTATGTAGAAGTATACCTCAGTGCTAAATCCATCAAGCTGCAGAGATTATTTATTTAAAAAAAACAAGGATTTAATCCCACAGAAATACGTCAAACTGTGAGTTGAGTGAGCAGATTGAATCAGTGGCTAAACTTCAGGTGGGCAGCGGCCATGTGGATGAGTAAAGGCTGAGGAAAATAGATGAGAGACTGGATTATTATGATAATAAACTCTTGTCCTCTTATCTTTAGATTTTATGGGTCATTCTTTTGTTTTAGACCTTTATGTTTTACTCCATATTGCGTCAAAAACACCCTCCACTTCCTCTGCAGAACACAGCACAATGAGGAACGAGAGGACAGACCGCCGTCCCCACACAGATTCCTCAGCTGGGCAGAAATTAAAACGTTTGATCTGAATTCTGAAGCTGTTTGTTTGGCCTCCGTAAATGGGTCCATTGTATGCAAATATTGCGCACAGAAGCATATGACCTCTCCAGTGCAGGGCAGTGGCTAGTGTGAGACAAATCATTAGCAATGCAAAGTCATGGTGCTCTGATCCTCTTGTTCACAGTCACAGATTGAAAAAAACAAAAAAAATCTGCTAACGTAAATGTTTTTGGATGTGCTTGATTCCAAACTACAGCTGACGGTAAGTCTGATTCTTTTCTAACTCTGTTATTGGATCGTGTAGATGAGAAAAAATAGGTTTGTTCTCAGTGTGTCCAGCTAGTTAAATCTGTGCTAATGGGTGGTTCATACTTTATTTTTGTGTCTTAACTTAAATCTGAAAAGTTTGGTTGCAGCCAGAGCTACAGATAAAACTGTGACACTCCAAGAAAAGACGTTTTTCTAGAAATTTCATCCAGATAAAGTTCCTTTTCTTATGATCAAAATCAAACGGTCCATCATGTTTATCTATAAGATACACGGCTGATCACAAAGTAGATTCATGTTCTCTGAACCACCATGAGGATTCCTCCTCTACTTTTAGACCACATTTTAGACCCTGCTGAGAATTAAACAACATTTAGAGACACCGTTACGTTGGGTGCAGTTTCCCACTTTGCATGGTGACTAGTGAAAGCATGTCACATGATGCATGGTGCCAGACTTCAGTGTTGCACTCTTAAGTGACTTGCCAACTGCAGAGGGGGGCCAGAGAGGCTTCCTTCTTCTCTGGAGTCACATCCATGCCAAACCAGTGGGTCAACCTTGTACTCTACGCTGCCTCCTATGCCTCTTACACCTCCTGAGCCGGGTAACAACTCTGACATTTATATACCAGACTAAAAATTCAAGTTGAAGTGGGTGACACAGGACAACAAATGATGATCAGCTAAGAGGAGATGAAACACCTTGGATGATTTTTAAGGATTTAAATTAATCTTAGACTTCAAAAACTTTAATAATAGAATAATTTGGTGGAATTAAAGTAAGTAAGTAATTCAAATTAAAGTATCCAAAGTGCTGTTAGTATAATAATATCTTAGCTGTTGGGTCCTACCTATAAAAGGTACAGTATTATGTGGATGATTATGTATTATTAACTTTGCACTGAGTGAACTTCTAAGTTTGCTTCTGAATATTTTAACATATTTCTACCTTTTATAATTTTTAGTTTTCCTCTATTTACTAGACAAGATGGATAGACAACAAAGTTTGGGAAATGAACCTGCAACCGTGAAGTTGCAGTAATCGCTTGTTTTGCGATGCTATTAACGCATTAAACTACTGATTATTTTCATTATCGATTCAATTTATAACTATTTTATCATTTATTATTTGTTGTTTGTTGGACGACCACCAGTCTAAAACCAAAAGATATTCATTTATTATTAATGTAACATTTTCTCTCATTTAATTGATCAATTTCCCAATAATTTTAGCTCTGATGTAATCTATGTCGGCTACACTGACATCAAAAAGTTTATCCGTCAATTAAAGTAAGTTTTTAAAGGTTTATTAAAATACATTCTTCACTTAAAGATCATATTAACTGTAACTACCATGATAAAATCAGCATTAATGTCATTTATGTCAGTTTAATAAGAAAATTTAATAAGAAGTTTTGAAGGTATCTGCCAATCAGGAGCTGCATGGAGTGTCTCTATTACACTGTTTTAAGTTCAAATAAGAACACATTTTAATAATATTAATAAACTTTATATATTTATATATACTTTATATATATTATATATAAATAATAACTTTCCTAACAGGATGCAACTCAAAGCACTTCAAGATAAGGTGATATTAAAACAAGAGCGATAAGAGAGACAGAAATAAATAAAATAAATAAAAATGATAATAGTAATAAAAACAAGTTATGAATCATCTGATACTGTATATGATACTGTATAATAAAAACATGCAGTTAGCACATTTACAGACTACAGAATTATACACAAAACGGTGCGAAAGGATGATGATTTGTGTTGGAAGTGTAAAAATGAACAAGATTATTTTATTTATTTAGAGTGCGAACCATAACATCAACAAGTATTGGAGCTGTGTTTATTAAGACAAAAATGTGTGTTGGATTTACATTGCAGATTTTTATGACGCCTCAAGGATTGTTTTCCACCACATCACAACACCTGATTTTACCGAAAGGTTCAAATTATTGGACATTGCATCTTTTGGATCTCCAATCGCAAGGACTAATCATCAAGTTTTTGTGTTTTTTCCAAAAGAGAGACACAAAATAGGAACAAAATGTTGTATTTTATTGTATGTTCTGTTCATCTTCAATGATTTATTGTAGATTTGTTACAAATAATATTCAGCTATCCACCCTCTGAAGTTTTTTTCCACTTTCTCCATCAGACCCGGAACCAAAGATGAACTGGGCATCATTTTATGCTGTCATTAGCGGTGTGAACAGACACTCCACTGGCATCGGTCGCATCTGGCTCTCTGTCCTGTTTATTTTCCGTATCCTGGTCCTGGTAGTTGCGGCAGAGAGTGTATGGGGCGACGAGAAATCTGGCTTCACCTGCAACACCCAGCAGCCGGGTTGCAACAGCGTCTGCTACGACCACTTCTTCCCCATCTCCCACATCCGTCTGTGGGCGCTCCAGCTCATCCTGGTCTCCACTCCCGCCCTGCTGGTAGCAATGCACGTGGCCCACCGCCGCCACGTCGACAAGAGGCTCTACAAACTGTCAGGGCGGAGTAACCCCAAAGACCTAGAGCAGATAAAGACCCAGAAGATGAAGATCACGGGAGCTCTCTGGTGGACATATGTCATCAGCCTGGTGTTCCGTATTATCTTTGAGGTCACCTTCATGTATGTGTTTTATATGATCTACCCTGGTTACAAGATGATCCGGCTGGTGAAGTGTGACTCGTACCCCTGTCCCAACACAGTTGACTGCTTCGTGTCGAGGCCCACGGAGAAGACCGTCTTCACCGTGTTCATGCTGGCTGTGTCAGGTGTTTGTATTCTGCTCAACATCGCAGAGGTGGTCTTCTTGGTGGGGAAGGCCTGCAGTAAGCATTTGAACAATGCTGGAGATTCGACTATGGGGGCTTGGATCCAACAAAAGCTCTGCTCGTACTAACAAAACACATACCTGCACAAAGAGACATAAAAGTGACCTTAGATCCGGGTAATAGCCATTAATTTAATTCGTGTAAGGTGCATATAATATACTTTACATTGCAGTTTGACATGGTGATGGTTTATGATGTCAATGACGAAGCATTCAGCGCCAACATGCGGGGAAAAAAGTTCATCAACTTCCTCACCAGACTTACCAAAGACTGAATACAGCAGCACTTTGTACTGACCTGATATATAACAGCTTGAGGTTTGTTAGATCAAACAAATAAAGATCAATTAAGTAATATTTTATGAAGCTATATTCCAACTCACCACATTATGAGCTTTTGTTGTCATGAACTTGAAGATTTTTGGTCTTGAGATGAAAATATTAAATCATGAAACGTCAACATGCTACTTAAAATCATCAGACTGTGTCAGAAAAGTGTGCCAGGAATATGTTGTAGTGATATTTGGGGGGCATTTTAAGCTATCATATTGTCTAAATCACTATTTTAGCTGTCACTAATAACAGCTGTTATTAGTGAGATATTCTACTAATACATGGAAAATCATGTCTCATTTCATGAATGTTAAATGTTTGTTTAATACAGATTCTTTACTTTGGTGAGTCCAGATATAAACAAAGCAATAACTCAAAGGAAGACAGAAAACTTGAATTGCAAAACTTTAACTTTTTATTTTCTGAAGTTTACTACTGATTGCTAAACATGTTATTTAAATGTATTCATTTTGAAGCTGGATGTTTATATATTGTCAGTACACAGCAGAATAAAATCAACCAGAGTTTCTGTAATTGTGTAATTGTTTTCTTGTTTAGCATTTTCTGTTTTATTATGAAAGGGTTTATCATATTGTGTTATTTTGCTTCCTGAATTTGTTGTGTTACCCATAGACTGTATAAAACATGGACGTAGTATCTGTGATGTCACCCACAGGTTTCTGAAGAGCCGTTGTGAAGCGTGTGTGGTGGTTCTGGCCGTCAGTCCTGCCTCTGCCAGCTCCTGGCTAATCTAAAAAAAAGAGGTGAAGCCATCTGTAACAGCACCCACCTGTCAATCAAGGGGGTCATGCTGTTAATTATGCATAACTTTAAGTCTCAATATATAATTTGAACAGGTGAGTTGTAAAAAAAAATTCACCCTCAGTACAGTTGTCATGAACAGGGAAATTAGCTGTAGAGACCAAAACAGTTTTTTTGTACCAGGCTGTAAACATGTTTATTTCTGCTGTGAAGTTTTAACATGGGGACTTATGGAGACTGACTCATTCTGGAGCCAGCCTCAAGTGGACGTTTGAGGAACTGCAGTTTTTGGAACTTCAGTATTGACTTCACAGGCACCGAAGAAGACAGGAAGTGGGGAACAAAATACAGGCAACCTGACAAGTGAACCAAAGGAACGCGGACTAAAGAAGTAAGGACAGGCTAACAAGACATGGGTGAAAACTGATCAGAGAAAAGTGAAACTGAAGAGGGTTGAACATATAATCAAAACTGACAGGAAGTAAAAAATTAAAAACGCTAAAGAAGAAACTAAAAAAAAAAAGAGGATTTCACATGCTAACTCTTGTGAAATATCTCTGGCTTCTTAAACAGATAAACAGGAATGTTCAAACATATATAAAGGTTGTGTATTTATTAATACAAATATAATACCTGTCACCAAGAAGTAGCAGCTATATGCAAGAAGACATTAATCTGCAGTGGTGTTTGGGAGAAAAACAAAAAAAACAAAATTAATGAAACACACATTTAGTGTTGGTGTTGCCATCTTTAGTCGAGAGCTCCACGGAGTCGTGATGCCACCTGTGAGCAAACATCTCAGGCTGATTAAGTTCTCCTTTTGAAGGCCAGAGCGCAGAGTTTTGGGTTATCAATAGCCTCGCCATGTAAGGGGGGTCACGGTGTGTGGTTGACAATGGCTGACCCCGCGGACAGCTGAACCTGCCGTGACCGAGCATGAGGGCACTACTCTTTTTATGGAAAGGTGTCAACATCAATGACGCCATCTATAGAGTTCAGATTGATGAGAGGCATATCGGTAGCACTGTACCAAAAACTAAGTCCCCCAATCTGTTATTCCTGTCTGTGAAGTTCATGATATTTGTGGATGTTCTGATGAAAGTTTCTTTAAAGAAGCTCATCAGAAGGAAGCTGATTTTTTTTTAAGGCAAATGATCAGTTACTGAGCTGAGAGAAAGTCAGCTACAGCTCAGCCTTTTCATTCAATAATTCATTAATAATGTGATGATATGTAAGGCTGAGATCAAGATTTAATGGAAAAAGTTGTCATTGATCAACTGCTATGTTGTGCAGCAATGGTGGGAATATATATAAGCTATGTATTCAAAACCGAAAAGGTAAAAGTACTCACTATGCACTGGTTCAGTTTTGAGTGTTATATTATGATATATAGTATATTAAAGTATGTTGTGGGGGTTTATTACTGATACAATTGAGTGGAAGCAGCATTTTAATGTCAATGGACCCAATTTTATCTCATTTATACACATTTTGACAACATAATATGTAAAAAAGCAATATATTTTAACTGATTTTATGTTTAAAAATAAAAATCTGAATCAACAGGAGTCAAATAAATGTAATATTTGACTGAAACATGGTGTAAAACAGAGAAGAGGGTGGAAAAACGCAAGTAAGGTACCTCAGAAATGTACTTTTTTAGTTGACACAAAGATCTTCAGATGACATTAATATTTGCCGCCACGCATAAAGCTCTAATGCTCACTGCAGGCCTGAGGGAAGGCTCTACGGTATCTGACGCTCCTCCACACAGTTGAGGGTCAGATCACCCTGAGAGTGACAACAAAGCCACTCCCTTCACTGTGAATTATATTTAGAGCACGCTGACATGTAAGACTAACATGCATCCTCACTGGACTCCTGAGCTGCCACTCAGTTGGAACAGAAACACCTCCTAAACGAGGAGGTTTTATACTTTTTCTACAAGAGGTCTTCTCCTGTGCTCGCACTCAGACTAGCTCAGACCAGAGAGGGGATCTTGAGCTATGGTGGTTTGTTGAACGTTGTGGCATTGATCAAGTTAGAGCGGGAGGGATCATAGAGACCTCAGTGAGAACTATCTGGGAGAAGTTTATCTTGGTGTTGCAGATTCCTCAGTGGTTCAGGAAAATATGGCTACTCTGTGAACTGAAGACCGCACCGCTGTAGGAGATGAACATTATCAGGTACTACTTTCTTAATGAAGACAATTATTTTGAATGTTTGATCTAATAATCCAAGGATATGACCACTCTGAAGTTAATCTGCAGTATCTGTAGATAGTAAATGTGTAAATATATGATATATAGTGGACAAAGTGTTTTTAGGATCCTTTCATTCCTGGCTGACAACCTTTATGAATTTCAAACAGGTGCTCAGATTCACAGATCCCTGATCCCCTTTTCTAAAAGGACAAGTACAACTATTTTTAAAGTTGATTTTTTTCTATGCTGTAACCAATAGGCGGTGAAATCTAAACTAGAAACCTAACTCTGGAGTCGGGGAGCACTGTTGGGTACTGTGTCACAAGATCTATGCCGACATTAGGAGTCTCCCCAGCTACCTTCAGGGCTTCTCTCACACACACAGTGAGCTGTGTCCTGGTCTACACTGAACAGGACTCAATTTTGTGAGAATACAAACGGTGAATTCATGATAAATCAATGTTTTTGTTGGTAAGTCCCCTCAGGGTTTTCTGAAGTACAGTAGCCTTTTGGTTGCAAGACGAAATGCATAAATTGCACAACAACTAAACAGTTTTGGCTTAATCAGCGCAAGAATTATTAAGATTAATTGGACAAATTATTAACGCACTTTGACGTCATGGTTCCCACATTTGAGTGTGTGACAGTTATTGTTCGTGCATAAAATGCATGTGTTTGATATCAGGTCTATTTGGAGGGCCTTGCTTCTAAATGTCTCTTTAAAGTCTTTAAAGAGTCAATACTTTTTTTGTAACAATCGATCAAATGTGTAATGTGAAAGAGGTCATTCATAGCACACAGTCCTTTATCTCTATGGAGCATTTTAGCCTCTTTCAGCTCATTGTTTTGGCTTTATAGCTCACAACTGTACCTTTAATTCTCACTGCTCTCATACTGTTCCTAATGGACGCAGCAGGAATCTGTTTTCAGCTTTGAAAACCCACTACATGCTATTGCTCAGCACCACACAGTAAAAGTCAGCAACTACAGTAGCTAGTGAACATAGTGTTACACTCAGCAGCCTCAGGAATTAGTAGAGACCCAAAGAGAGCTAAAAGGAGAGTGAATATAGACAGAAGCCCAACTCCAAATGACCAATGTTGCTCTGTAATAAAATAAGTTTGCCAACTTAAACTTAACATGATATGATAGTGTTGTTTTTCCACTACCTAAGTGGCAATGTAGCAGTTATTGTAGGTTTAAATATTAGTATGTTATTTATTATTGGAAATTTCAGCAAGTTCGAAAAGATATAGAAAAACACAGAAAGCAATTTTTATGACCAGTTTTACAACCCAATGATCTACAAGGAAAGGCCTGATGTGTAGCTTTAGGACAGACTGTGCCAAGTCTGTTTAAATGAATAGGCCAGAGTCTGTCACATTCAAGTAATAATAAAACTGAGTAAAATATGATAACAATAAAAATGCAAGTCTCCTTCAGAAGAATTCATGGCACACTGTAGAGTTTGTGCAAAATTATTTAAAATGACCTACACATTGCAACCAACAAAGGTCTTCATCATACTTTACATTTTTCCCCTCTCCTTATAGGCGTCTCTCCTGGTTTTCTGGATAAATCTGAGTCTATATTTCTGAGCCAGTATGGGGGACTGGAATTTGTTGGGGAAGCTCCTGGAGAGCGCCCAGGAACACTCCACCGTTGTGGGCAAAGTCTGGCTTACAGTGCTGTTCATCTTCCGCATCCTGGTGCTGGGAACTGCCGCTGAGAAGGTGTGGGGCGACGAGCAATCTGGCTTCACGTGTGACACCAAGCAGCCCGGTTGTCAGAACGTCTGCTATGACAAGACCTTCCCCATTTCTCACATCCGCTTCTGGGTGATGCAGATCATCTTCGTGTCCACACCAACTCTCATTTATCTGGGCCACATCCTTCATCTGGTTCGTATGGAGGAGAAGGAGAAACAGAAAGAGAAGGACCTCGCCATCCAGATTGAAAAACAGCAGCAGTTACTTGGCAACAAGGCCAAGAAGGCTCCAATTAAAGACAACCAAGGCCATGTGCGTTTGCAAGGCACGCTGCTGCGAACCTACGTCTTCAACATTGTTTTCAAGACCCTGTTTGAGGTGGCCTTTATTGTAGCTCAGTACTTCCTGTATGGTTTTGAGCTCAAGGCAATGTACACCTGCGACCGCTGGCCTTGCCCTAATATGGTGAATTGCTACATCTCTAGACCCACTGAGAAGACGATCTTCATCCTCTTCATGCTGGCCGTGGCCTGCATCTCCCTGCTGCTAAACCTGGTGGAAATGTACCATCTAGGTTTCACAAAGTGCCACCAGGGCCTTCGTTACAGACGATCAAAGGCTGCAAGAGAAGCTCAAAAGGAACTAACTGAGGGGGTCATGCCCTTTGTACCAAGCTATAACTACTTCTCAGGTCATCCCGCAGTGCCTGAACCTTTCCCAACGGACGCAAAGTACAGCATGGCAGAGCCGAACTCTGCTTACAGCCCCTACAACAGCAAAGTGGTTTACAAGCAGAACAGAGACAATATGGCCGTGGAGAGAAAAGGAAAAGCAGAGGGAGATGATGTGAAGGAGAGGAAAATCTCTAGTCCTGCCTTGGAGATGCCCGTTGAAA